>NW_017100088.1:246687-316631 GCF_001412225.1 Nicrophorus vespilloides | reverse complement strand
CTATTTTTCTCTTTCATCAAGTATTGTTCTTGGATTTTATAAGAAGGTGAATGATAAATGAAGACCGAATCAAGAACGCAACTTACACTTAAGAGAGGTATGAAATATGCTGGTATTGTTGTTTTAGTTTCGCGTTTTTAATTGAACATTAAAAAGTGAATTATTTCTACTAGACAATACTTGTACAAAATTCCATTTTCTATTTAAAAAAAAAATGTTCAAAAAAATCAACATACAATTTTCGCTTTTGTTCATAAAAAAATGTATATTTTCGACAATATAGATAATTATTTCTAATATAGAAGTCATCAATCAATATAGATAATAATTATTTAAATAGTACAATATAAAATTAATTAATAATTAATTATTTCAGATTTGCAACATCTTCATATGTTTTATACATAAGCTTACATATAAGCTCAACATAGTGTCTGGAGTCAGCTTATTATATAATTTGTCAATTATGGTAAAAGCTAACTAGTTTGTGATCTTAGGATTTAACTAATTAACAAATTTGACTACGTCAGTAACGTGTTCAGATCACAAAATCATCATTTATTTAACATAACAAAATTGCCTTAAATACAAATATTTACAAATATATTACAAAATCCTTAAACTAAGAGAAATGTACAATTCAATATTAAATTTTTTAATTTATTTTTACTTAGAATATATTTTTACAAAAATTTGTGTATTTTATAAATAATTATTTATTTACTGAACAGTTCAAAATGTCTCTCACCAAATGGCTGCATGTATCTTTTGAAACACTTTACACTTAATTTATATGAAAAATTTATCATTGGATTCAGACTTAAGTCAAACCAAAATATTCCTGCCTCCTTTCTCGTGTATTATTAGTTATTTATTTACGATCAATAAAAATCCTGACATCATAAAGTCAGATTTGTATCTTTTGATACTTTCTTATTTACTTTCATCGTCAGTTTTTTTTTGTAACCTTTCTTCTATTTTTCTCTTCCATCGTGTATTGTCTTTGGATGTTGTAAAAAATGAACTTAGACTTAAGAAAGATATGAAAATGAAAGTTTGAAAGAAATGTGCGGGTATTGTTGTTTCAGCTTCGCCTCTGGAAATTTGCTGTTAGTGCGAGTGTATGTGCGTGTGTGTGTGTGTCACACTTCCTCATAAAGGATAACGTATAGTAATTGCAATGTCTATGTCAATATTAACTTGTCGATAAACATCATGCGGATAACACACGGAGAACGGCAGATATGTATTAAATTCTGGTGTCGAATAGCGCACGGAGTCATTAATTCGACTATAAATTAACTAATTAATTAATTTAATTAAACATCTCGCATGACGTCCACTCGAACTCGAATCAATATGCTTGCCTGGCATTTTCATTAATATTTATGCGAGAGATTCTCAGATTTTATCGAGAATATTCAACCCAATTACTTGTTTTTTTTCACTACGTAACAATAATTATATTAATTAGTGCGTAAAAAACGTATACAAATAGCTTTCTATAATTTAATTAAAATTTCTTTATAAAATATATAATTTTTGCTTTTATTCATTTATAATTGAATAAAATTAATCTAATTTCTTAATGTTAAAAAAATAATTGGTTATATCAAAACAAAACAATATTTGTATAACAAATATCTATTTTATTATTAACAACAAATGTTCAAAAAACAATATACAAATTTTGCTTTTATACAATTATATAATATTGATCTAATTGTTTAATATTGAAAATGAAATTAGTTATATTAAAACTACAAAATAGTTGTCAAAAGAAGTGACTATTTTCTTAAAAAAAAACTCAACATATAATTTTCGCTTTTATTAATTTTATATTAAATAGAGAATTAGTTAGACAAAACTTGTACAAAAAGTGTCTATTTTCTATTTAATTAAAAATAAAACAATTATATAAAAATGATCCATTTGTTTAATATTAAAAAGTGAATTAGTTACAAAAAACTAGACAATACAAATAAACTCAAGACATAATTTATGCTTTTATTCATTGATAATTATATAAAATGTATCTGTTTTAATTTAATATTAAAAAGAAAAGTAGTATTAAAAAGTACAAAATACTTGTAGAAAAATTGTACAAAGAAATGTAAATTTTCTTGTTAAAAAAATGATTTTTTTTTCTTGCACGTTAAATCAAAAACTAGGCAATATTGTAAAAAAAAAATACTATTTTGTTCAATATAGAAAAAAATATAGTAATTAAAGAAATCAATTAATATAAATAAAAATATAGTGAATGTAATTAATTAAATGTTAATAACAAGTTTGTAAAAAATCGATTCTAATTATTGCAGATTTGCAAAATCTTCTATTTTTTGTACATAAGCTTACAATAAAAGCTTATTATATACGTCTGGAGTCAGCTTATTATATAATTAGTCAATTACGGTAAAAGCTAACTACTAGATTGTGATCTCAGGATTTACTTAATTAACGAATTCGACGACGTTAGTTATGTGTTCAGATCTCAAAATCGTTTATTTTACGTACCAAAACTACCTTAAAAATTATTCTTTAATCGTTTTAAACTATTAATATTTATTTATAGAAAAGTTTAGAAGACATTTTGAATGGTCATGTTTTTTTTGCTTTCTTTTGTACTTAATTAACATTAATATTTTTTAATTGCATTTTGGTTTCAAGAAAAAAATATTTTACAAAAAAAAATTCAACATCGTTTTTCGTGTATAAATAATGATTTACTGAACAGTTCAATGAATGATTATTTAAAACACTTTAAACTTAATTTATATTAAGAATTTATAATTAGATTTTGGCTTAAGTCAAAATATATACAAAATATTGCTGCATCCTTTCTCGTTTATTTTATTATTAATTATTTATTTACGTTCAATAAAATTCCTGGCATCAAGTAGTCAGATTTGTATCTTTTGAAACATGCACTAAATTTATATTAAGAATTTTGTAATTGCTTTTTGGCTTAACGAAAAATATATACAAAATAATCTTTCATCCTTTCTCGTGTATTGTATTATTAATTACTTATTTACTAAAACGTACAAAGACATTTCTGGCATCGAATGGTCATGTGTGCATGTCTTTTGCAACATGCACTTAATTTATATTAAGATTTTATAATTGGATTTTGGCTTAAAGAAAAAAAAAATGAAAGAAGTACACACACTCTCAGATTTGTGTCAAAGCGTGCATCCAGAAATAATTCGCGTGGTCCTATCTACCTACATAACTCAAAGGCGGACAACGAATTAGTTCCAATTAAAAGTGGTAAACATCCACATTCCATATGCTATATTTCTGCTATCATAAGCATTTAACATTACATCACTCAAGGAAGTTATAATTTAAAAAAAGTTTTAATAAATGTTGCAATAATACTGAACATTTTTCTATGAAATAATCTTGCATTAAAGGTAAAAATTGATATTGTAATTTCTTGAAATGTTAGGAAAAAACATTACTTTATTAATATTAACATAACCCTAAAAGAAAATAAATTACAGTTAAACAAAATCGTAACGCTACTTTTATGACACCTCAAATAATCTAGAAATTATTGATTAAATTTGTTGTGTTAATACTAAGAATTAGTATGAGATTATTCTTGAAATACAATAAGAAAATTTCAATGATAAAACTGTAGTAAAATTTCACGAATCTTTGGAAAACAATTCGTAGAATTTTTGGGTGAGTGACTCAGAGCTTTGATTCACTCGAAATAATGTTTTCACACAAAAAAAAAACATGCATTTTTATCCGAACTTAAACAGTGCTAAAATTGAAAAGTTACTGAAATAAGCAGTGATAAATGGAAAATACCGCACGTCAGCAATATTTATTCGCAAGACCTTTTTCCACGGCTGCACTTAAACCTGTATTAATTGCAGACCGCATAATCTGGTATTTAAATTAATACTCGACTTGGAACATAAATCCCCATCATCCTGCATGCGCGAAAAGAAGGACGAGTTATATAATTAGGCATGAATAATACCGCATTTCGTCGCGCGAGGCAATTTGATCCCGGCTCTTTTGACAAATGGGTCCTGCAGGACGAAAGAAAAAAAAAGGAGAGGGCGACGAATTTCTCTTCCTCGACGTAAAACTATTTGTGTGCACGCGATGGAGAAAAAGCGACGCGAAGACAATTTATTAGCGACCAAGTGAAGAAAAAGAGGGAAGAAGCGACTTATATACGGAGTTTTTCCTCAGGAGTAAAATTGCACTCTTTTACATTGCTTATTGTTTTCCCGGGGAAAATAATTGAACGATACGTCAGAGCGTTTTTCGTGGAAACTTCGCTGAAATAACTGAGCGGAAAATCGCGGGAAACGTCATAAAGTTTCGTTTAGTAGTTTTAACACCCACGCGGCTATTTTAATGTTTCTTTGCGGTTGAAATATAAAAAAAATGATTTTATTGCGACTTTCGATGATGCGAAAAGTGAAAGAAATTATATAGGCCACTCCTCGTTTTTACACACGATTTTGCAATAAACGTGCTTCCTTCTCCTCTATATTCACAGTTTTATAGGTGATTTTATTTGTTCTGGATTTGTAAACTCGTTGGGGGAAAACGTTGGAAATACGTTCGAATGACGTGATTATCAGCAATTCCAAGAATTTTGAATCAGGAAAAAAAATCTTTAAATCTAAATTTGTCAGTTGCTCATAATGAAAATTAGGGAAATATAATTTATTATAAAATTTTCTTTCAATATTTAGTTTAATAAATATGTTTATTTCCAATCTGTTAATATTATAGATCAGCGTTTCTCAACCTATATGTCACGACTCAAAATTGGGTTGCGAAGTGACAGCTGTCATCTGACACTTTATGACAGCTATCATCTGACACTTTGTGACAGCTGTCATTTTTGCCAGAAATTGGTGAAAAACTCCAAGAATTTTGAATCAGGAAAAAAATATCTATAAATCTAAATTTGTCAGTTGCTCATAATGAAAATTAGGGAAATATAGTTTATCATAAAATTGTCTATTATTTTATAGATCATCAAATAAGAGAAAGAGAGAATTTTCTTTCAATATTTAGTTTAATAAATATGTTTATTTCCAATCTGTTAATATTATAGAACAGCGTTTTTCTCAACCTATATGTCACGACTCAAAATTGGGTTGCAAAGTGACAGCTGTCATCTGACACTTTATGACAGCTATCATCTGACACTTTGTGACAGCTGTCATTTTTGCCAGAAATTGGTGAGAAACTCCAAGAATTTTGAATCAGGAAAAAAATATCTATAAATCTAAATTTGTCAGATGCTCATAATGAAAATTAGGGAAATATAATTTATCATAAAATTGTCTATTATTTTATAGATCATCAAATAAGAGAAAGAAATCATTTTCTTTCAATATTTAGTTTAATAAATATGTTTATTTACAATCTGTTAATATTATAGATCAGCATTTCTCAACCTATATGTCACAACTCAAAATTGGGTCGCGAAATGACAGCTGTCATCTGACACTTTGTGACAGCTGTCATTTTAGCCAGGAATTGGTGAAAAACTCTTAGCAACTACAAACAAATATATTAGGTCTTGCTTCAAAAAGTTGAATAACGCTCTTATTTGTCCTAGATTGTAACTAATTGTAAAATGTCACTTTTTATCTTATTGAAATATTATTTTTTAATAAGAAGAAAATTATACTTTTTAATTTTCAGATTTAGAGTTATTGTGGTTTCAGAGCAATTATTTTTAATGTTAGGAAAATTTAATAAATGAATTTATTGTAATTTGTAAATTTAGTCCTTAAATAAGTAAAATTATATAATAACAGTATTTGTAAGTTGATTAATACATGCTGCATACACCAATCATTATTTGTTAGAACAAAAGGACAGAGTTAGACAAGTAGACTTACACCTATGAATTTTCGCGCTGTGTCGTTCCAGCCGGTTGTAATAAATGTCGTTTCGGCTGTAGACAAGTCCTGTATTGAAACAGAGAAAAATAAAACAGAAAAAAAAGAGATAGATAGAAGAGAGATTGGTGAGCACTGAAGCGAAAATGCACTTATTATGATTGTGATTAGTTTTCGTGTTTATGTTTTGTTACAAAGCACATAGAGGACGGACGACACCGATACATTTCGATTCGCACAAAGGAACAAGTTTACATATTGTTTTCCAAAAACCCCGTGCAGATAACCGTGCTTTATTGAATCAATAGCTCCTGCGGAACGACGTCAAAAGCTTGACACAGAAGAAAGACCCTCTCCCATTCACGCCTACAAAACTGGTACATTCTCTCACGATTCCTCAGGCTTATCATATACAAATACACAGATCAGCGGTTCCGAACAAATGGTGCTTAAGAATCGATTGGATGTAGTACATGTGTATCACAGATCAACACCTATCAATATACAACTACGTTTTATATACAATCTAAGCTTTATTAATATTTAAGCCAATCCAATATTGATTAGATATTTTTAATAATTATATAAATTTAACTTTTTTCTGTACATTTTAATATCATAAACCAAAATTATTAAAAAAGGTTTCATTCATTTTCTTGTTAAAGTATTTATTCTGTATTTTCTCTACATAAATTCAACAAAAAATATTTCATATCTTATGTGTTTATACACAAAAGTTTCAATTTCTTTGCTTATTCATAAACAATTATTGATTTAGTATATGTAATTATTGGCCATTACGGCAAAACATGAAAGAATAAATTTTAATAAAAAAAAAATGGAAAATTTTAAATAATTTTACAATATAAGAACAAAATACAATAGTCATAATACAAAATTTTACAAGTATTTTTATTATCAATTAATAAAAAATCTGAAGGAAATGACAAATTTTATTAATCTGCATTTTTATAAGAAAGGACACATTTTATATATAAAGATAATAAGCGAATTCTTAAAATAACCTAAATGTAAATGTTGTATTTCTTGAAATTGAATATTTATGTAAATAAATGGAAATAAATTTAATAGTAAACTTTTTTATATTATTTCAAAGAAAATCATGAGATCAATATTGACTGCACAGTTTTATTTTACATCTTATTAATGTAAATACATACTTTCTGATAATTTAATTTTTAGTATATAATGAATAGGAATAAACTAATAATAAATTAATAGATGGATAAACTAAGACCCGTGGGCCAAATGTGGCCCGCCTAGAGGTATTATCCAGCTCGCCGCAGATTTGAAAACAATGGTATAGTAAAAATAAAGGCTTATTACAATTTTTGCATATGCGAAAATTTTCATTTTTTAGGACACAAATTTTTATTTTATAGCCCCACATTTTTTAGACTTACGATTAAAATATCATTCTTTTAGTTCGGATCTAAAAAAATCAATTTTTATATATTAAAATATTAACTATTTTTGTTATATAAACTTGTTGAGGATTGCTGGACGAATCAAACAGAACTGACTGATATTCGATCAAATGCATTGGATGTGTCTGAATATTCAACACGATAACAATAGCATATTTTTGTGTGCTGTTGTTTGTTTATGCTTTGTGTGTCGAAATGCCGGATCTTGAAATATTTCAGATGGTGTCAGGCCGTGTGAAAGGCATTCAAAAGTTGAATACTAACAAGTTCATGCATTCATCTGGGCTAGGAGGCCGACTAAACACAGGCCGATGTTCCTCTTTCTCCTGCGAACAATGCTCTGCCTGCATTATATAACCCAGGAGTTGCGGCCGAAGCCGTCGCCGACGCCTCCGGAGCGCGGATAAACCGACCGCCTGCGGCTTTTAACGGATTAATCATAGGGATTTGATTGACGCCTCCATAGATAGCGCAGAGGCCATAAGGGCTTGGAACTCGGGCGCATCTATTTATTGACTCAGCACATTACAAATCCCCAACTAAATTCCGCTTCAAATTAATACACGCATATATAGACATAATATATAATACTACTGCTCGACGATGGCCTGGAAATGTACGGAAAGGGAGGGACAACGATGGAAAAAATTATGGTGAGGAGAAAGATGGATAGAGAGAGAACAGGCAGACCGTGGTAGTCCGTGGTATTCTTTCCGTCTCTCTAAGCCTCGGCTCATATTCCCTGCTCAGTTTCCAATTTCCACTAAGCAGAAGTGGAACACAAAATTGCTTTCAAGTCAATATGTACGTGTGCATGAAACTCGTGCTCGGTTACATCATATTTCCTTTATCCTCGAGAAGAGATTCAATTGATTTTTAAGATATTTCCACTACAATTTACCTAATTCTAACACAAAACTGACAATAATCGTTGTTTTCTTAATAAAATTTTTAAAAAAATGTATACATATGTTTTATGTTGATTATTAGAAAAATATTACAATTTCCTACATTTTACATTATTTGTAACAAATATTTATATTAATAGTTCTCATGAAATTTTATTTTATAAATTTAAATATTAAAACAGGTTTAGAATAATAATTTTAAATATGTTTAAAGTAAGATTTGTATATATCTAATGGAATGGAAATGTATGACTGTTAGTCACATTATGTTTAAAGTTTAAATTTCTCGAAACACATTATTTTCTTTCTCATTTGTCGAGATCAGTAAATTCCTTGAAATGAATAAATAGTTTTGAAAATAATTTAAAATGAAGCATGACTGAACAAAATCAAATTCTAAAATCATATCACTACAATTGAATTGTCATGTAGATACAAATTTCACTGTAGAAATATATTTGAGCTATAGAATATAATATTTGGATTTTCATTTCATTATTGTATTTTAGTAAATTTTGGTCAACCATTAATAAAAACCTTGTTTTTCAGATAAATAAAATACATAAACATATATGAAAATATATATAATTAATCAGTATTAAAATTAAATTTAAGCGTTTCTTAACATTTTAGCTGTGTGACCTAACATATTTCTTTATAGTTCAACAGCGATGAAATTGCTACATATTTCACCATTTTCTCGCTTTGAAACATGCTGACAGCTGTCATTTTGCGACCCATTAACAATTTAGCATGACTCCTAGGTTGAAAAACGCTGCTATAAACTATAAATTCTGCAACAGCAAAGCGTTGGTTCCAATGCTTCCATTCTGGTAATATGGACGTCCAAGATGAGACACGTTCTAGTAGGCCAAGCGTCAAAAATCTTTACAAAATCGTAGAGTCGGACCGGCATGTGAGCTCTTATTCCATTGCCCAGGAACTGAAGATTAGCCAGAAAACCATTTGGAACCATTTGCATAAGGCTGGTCTCAAGAAGAAGCTCGATGTATGGGACAAAACGCTCAGAACATTTTACTTCACCCAATATTTGTTTGTAGTAGTATAGCGACCTAAT
Source organism: Nicrophorus vespilloides (assembly GCF_001412225.1). Lineage (NCBI taxonomy): Eukaryota > Metazoa > Arthropoda > Insecta > Coleoptera > Silphidae > Nicrophorus > Nicrophorus vespilloides. Next base: position 307,303 of record NW_017100088.1, on the reverse strand, counting down.
AACTTGATATTTCACCATTTTATCACTGTGACACATGGTGACAGCTGTCATTTCTCTGAGAAACGCTACTATAAACTGTAAATTCTTCAAATATTATATAATAAATCATGATTTTAAATAACTGATAAAGATGAACCCTGCTGACAGTTTAATCAATTTTGTTTTTTGTTTAATAATAATAAAGAGAAAAAAATGTAAACAATAAATAACAATTTTATATATGCAAATTGTTAAGCCGTCAGTTAAGTTTTATAGCACGGGGAAGTTTTTGGTATAAATCACTCCAACCGCAGCATTTTTTTTTCTTCTTCACCAGTGGTTTTTTTTTTGTCAAGATCACAAAATTAAATTACTAAATATGCGAGGCCACAAAATATAGTGTCTAGTCCTTAAAATGGATGGATCGTTGCGAAATGAAATTTAATAAAAATAAAGAACATGAGAACTCGTTTCATAAATTACATTTAATTGAACCCTCAAGATTCTTAAAAAAAACAATACATACGTTTTTTGTTAAAAATTTTCATGATAAATCAATACACAAAATATTCTAAAATTGAATTAAAATTGTAAAATACCAATGTTTTTCAGGAAAAGTATTTGTAACAATTTAATTCATTAATAAAAAAAATAATAAATAAAAGTATGTTGAAGAAACTACGTTTAATTCAAGAATCTTCAAAAATAAAAATGTTTTTCAATGTATTTTTGATAAATCAATGCAATTTGAAGTTCCTAATAGAAAGATGCGTTTGGTAAACAATAATAAACTCTATGTATGTAAAGTGAGAAATAGTCAAGGCCAAACAAAGAGATTAAGGAAATCGAATCATTGATCATCAAGTAAACCATTAATCATGGTTGTTGCATCGTTGAAAGTTTTTCTCTTTCGAAAAATAAAAAAAAAACTTCTTTTCATATATACACACACACATTGAGAGGCACACGAAAAGCTAACATTTTAATGGAAATTCCTTGTATCGCGACGAACGGAAAAAAAGCGATAAATTCATGATGGAGTTTGTAAGAAAAAGAAAGGTTTTGAATATTTGCGGCTAAACTTTGCATAGGGATATCAATTATAAGCAACACGATGAAATTATGTTTCAGTTTCCTATCGAATTGAGGGTATTGTATTAAGAATGTTACAAGAAGCGGTTATTATTCTTACCTGTTTTACGCCTTGCCCCCCACAGAACCGGTGGGGAGGCGCTACTTAAGGGAAGAGCCAGCTTGATGGGGCTTCTTGGATCTGAAACAAGAGAGAGAGAAAAAAACAAATTAAGTATAGAAACAAAAATTGATGTTTGTCTTGGGAAAAAACCCGCACGGTGGGTGTTAAAACCAATTGGGAATTTTCCCAGACGCGATAAGATAAAGAGAATTATATATTTTTCATGTTTATTTTTTTGTACATCATCTGGTTGTGGGGGTTTCGTTTTCCCGTGATGGAGTCAACTGGAGTTTTTTTCATTTATTTTTTTTTCAGATGTGGGCAGGGATCGAAAGAGATGTAAGGATAATGAGTGTACGGGACGGAAATAAAATGCAAATGGGTTCGAGGCGATTTAATTAAAGGAGAAACCGTTAAGGTACACCCACGGGCCCTATAATAATAGATTTGGGTGTACTATAAATCCGAGACAGGTGAGAAGAGATCGTTACAACTCTCGATGAATGAGCTATTTCATTAACAAAGTTACAAACGTTGAAAATACATAAGTATGTTTTGTTTCCACATGAAGTTCTTATTTTATTAATAAAGTTAGTGCAAAATTCAAAATTAATTCCATTTTGCAAGCCATGAAAGTTGGTTTCTACACCAAAATCAGTTTGTTGTCTCCTGAAGGTAAATTTGCTTTAAAAATAATAAATGTTTTGCAAATCTCTTCTAGTTTATAAACTGTACTTAAGAAACACACTTTCATTTGGTATTTATTGATTATTACTTTTTTCTCTCAGAAACTATTTCTTTTAGAATTCAGGAGTTTCATTACTTATATTTACAACTTTTATAAAATTGTTATTTTTCAAGCAATATCAATTTTATAAGAAATCTATTTTATAAACTTCTAAATTTTAAATTTTATAGGTTAGTAATTTAGTTTCAATAAGTAATAATATTATTAGCTTAATTACATTTTAATCATCACTCGTAATTTCATATGACATTAAAATAGTTTAAATCAGAGTTGTTCAAATGAAATTCTCAATAAATGAGCTTTTTTTTATTAATAAACAATGTAAATACTTATATAAAATTGTTTCTTTTATATAACTTGTATACAAATTAAAATTTTTGTAGTATATTTTAAATGATTTTATTTTGTTTTTCTCATTTTTATTCATTCATCATAAAAAAATTAATTTTTGCTTAAAGTTCAATTAATCAAAATTATATAATAAACATAGTAAATTTATTAAATCGATGTATTAAATTGTATAAGATTCATATAAATTTAATACGTATTCAAAATGTGAGACGTGATTCAACTAATGGAAAATAAATAAAATACTCAATTTGAATATTTTCAATAAACAATTAGAAATTAATCTGTGTACAATAATTTAAAAAACCACTTAGTCTAATGGAGGCTACGAAGATTTCATTTACATAAATATGAGCAAATAAACAAAACGAGTATGAGTTTTTTTTTCTCATTGGAAATACAATCACTATTATTTTTATGATTTTGAATTGTAATTACAAGTTAACTGTTTTTAAAGATAAACGTTGATATTTATAGACAATTTTTATTGATTATTAAATTTAAGTAATGTTCGCAGGAATAAAATTGTAAATTAACTATACTATAACATAATAAAAAAAATTATATAAGATTAATGTAAATTATGGAACAACTATGAATATTGATTACAGAATAAAAATCAATATATCAACTTAATTTATATAATCATAAAAGTGTCTTTCATAAATTTGTACTGTAACTTCATTAATTATTTACAAATTAATATTTTTAAAGAAACTGTTGCTTATTCTTTATACGTAATTAAATCTAGCTGAAACACAACCAAAAATGTTGTTTAAAATAATAAAATTACATTCAATATTTGTATGAATTTCATAATATTTCAAGATAAAAAAAGTAACAGATTAAACTGATTTATATAAATAATAGGGAAAGAGGGCAAACAAAAGGAGTAGGTTAATAGTTTTATCCAATTCATATATGGGTAAAATGATAAATATGATTCGCAGCGGGAAATACGAAGCAGAATCGACGGACGAGGTCTGACCTTTTGCTGCGTGTCCATAACATGTAATTCGAAATTCACTGCAGTATGGTGAAACGTTATGTGTGGTCGGCACTAACAAACGGCGTCGACGTGGACATTATGCATGGAATCGATCAGCAGAATCGTTCGTGGCTTTTGCTATATGCACAAAATGTGTCATATATGTATGTCTCTCTTAAAGTGTATCAAATGAATGGTGCTTTCAATAAAAAAAAATGTCGAACAAGTGCTTTTTATATATTATATTATCTCATGAAATAAAAATATTGTATAAAAAATACTAAAAAAAAACATAAAAAAGCCTAAAATATTAATTGAAATGTTATGTAATGTTGTTTATAGAAAGAGAGTATATAGCTTTGAATTTTTTGTGAACTAATCATATAATAAAGCATACAGACAATACAATGACTGTCAGAAGAAGCAACTATAATCTACCTGCTAATTTATACACTTTATATATATGAGTTCTATTCTCATATAGTAACAAGTATAGTAACTTCCTGAGGTATTTATATTATTACGTCAAATTATACGCAAAATTTCTTATATACTTGGGAGATTGTCATTCGATAAACTTGGAATGTACCACGTTTTGTACAAGTACAACTGTACAATGTAAATGAATGTCAGTTTTACCAAGAGTAGTGCAGCTGTCAATTCGTTGTTATTTCTATAACATTATGTGTAACTCTTCAGATATTTATAAGTGATAGGTATTATATTATAATTTTATAAGTACTTACAAAAGTTGTCATTCGATAAACTTAGAATGTGCTGCGTTTTGTACAAGTATATTTGGTACTTTATCCAGACTATACAATGTAAATGAATCTCAGTTGTACCAACTGTAATGCTACTGTCAATTTGTTCTTATTTGTTTAAAATTATGTTAACTGATCACATATTTACAAGTAATAGGTATTATATTTGAATTTTGTAAGTACTTGCAAAAGTTGTCATTCGATAAACTTGGAATGTGCTGCGTTTTGTACAAGTATATTTGGTACTTTATCCAGATTATACAATGTAAATAAATGTCAGTTGTACCAACTATAAAGTAACTGTCAGTTCGTTCTTATTTGTTTAAAATTATGTTAACTGATCACATATTTACAAGTAATAGGTATTACATTTTAATTTTGTAAGTACTTGCAAAAGTTGTCATTCGATAAACTTGGAATGTGCTGCGTTTTGTATAAGGATGTTCGGTACTGCATGCAGACTATACAATTTACATGAATGTCAGTTATACCATCTATAATGTAGCTGTCAATTCGTTCTTATTTGTATAAAATTATGTTAACTGATCACATATCAACAAGTAATTGGTGATAGGTATAACATTTTAATTTTGTAAGTACTTGCAAAACTTGTCATTCGATATACTTGGAATATACCACGTTTTGTACAAGTATCTTTGGTAATTTATCCAAACTAAAAGTTGTAAATGAATGTCAGATATACCAACTATAATGTAGCTGCCAATTCGTTCTTATATGTATAAAATTATGTTAACTGATCACATATTAACAAGAAATTGGTGACTGGTATTACATTTTAATATTGTAAGTACTTGTAAAAGTTGTCATTCGATAAACTTAGATGTACTACGTTTTGTACAAGTAACTTTGGTAAAATTGTGAAACAATAGTATCCTAAAATATTTACATCAGATCATAGTGTGTACTCTCCTTCAATACAACGTAAACTTTTGATATAAACGTGATTGATGATCCATTAATATTGTAAATTGATAGATTTTTTTGTTGAAACTAGAGATACGTTCAGATTTATGAAGTGGACTGTTCGTAGCCTCACAGCACTTGCTTTTCAGCAGAGGAATAAAGCTCGTAAACACATTTGTAGGTGTATTCGTGGTTTATATTGGCCGCACAACAATCATTCTTAATCTGTTTCTGTCTGGCTGGGCCCGTGTGGGATCCATGTGTCTGAACCATTTTATTTCCTTCCTCGGCTCTTCTCCACCCATCCCCACACGAAGCCAGACCAGAAAAGACATTTAAACGGGAAGCAACCCCCGCACTTCCTGTTCCTCCTACCAATACCACACAAACCAACCACGAGAAAGACAGAGAACAAGAGATAAAGATAAAGCGAGAAGACGCTGCTGCCTACTATCGATTGTTATGTCTGCATCTGAAGCCCGATTCATCAATCCTCGGGATTGTTAACGAAAGCCATCCTACGCGACTCCTCCAGCTTTTCGGAAATCCCTATTTAAAACCGTTTTCCGAACCGGGGATGGATGGATGGATGGAAAGTGTTGGAGGTGGAGAGAGAGAAGAGGTCGTAGAGAAGTAGGATGAGAGAAGCACGATTTCCCGTCGCATAAACCAACTAAACTCCGCATGATGGACATTCATCAAATCCATCCAAACAGGAGAGAGGACCGATTTCAATGCCGACCAGAATACCCATTTTAATGCATCGCCAGATACATTCGGCGAATCGATGATTTATTAATCCACTCCAAACTGAAAAACCGTTTTATCATATCTAAATGATATATTGCATCACGGGGCAAGAAAAAAGAAGAGAAAGAGAAAAAAAAAGGGAGAAGAAGAAGAAAAAAAAATGGAATTTCAGAGGAAGCGCTGCTGCTATCAATTCCACGGCCCGGATCTTATTTTTGCGGGAAGAGTATGAAATTTATTAGATTTTAATGTTCGTCTTGGAGCATGAAATTTCTTGATAAAATTATGACCAACATTTATTTCCCTTCCAATTTTTCTTATATATTTTTTCTTCTTATAACTTTAATCAATCAAACAACGGAAATACATCGAGTGTTTAATCACGAATTTTATTTATTTTACTAAATATAAATTTAGTAATTGATTTTGCACAGCGAACCGGAATTTACTGTTCACTATCATATTGATGCTAATATTATTATAAATGGATTTACCAGCCTGAAATAATTGTAATTGTAAATTGTTTATGACATTTCAATTAAAATATAATGTTTTGTTTTAATTGTTCATTTACTTATTAAGCATTAATCAACAATTACATAATTGTAAAACAAATGATTCGAAGCTACAGTTTGGTGAAATGTTAAAAATAGATGTTGTTTCCATGGTAATGTAAGAAACTGAATCTTTCATTAGAAAAACAATACGTTTCTAATATATCGATCTCTCATTTAATAAGAAAATTAAGAAAACTTTTATAGATGATCATAATTATCAAAAAAAATCAAATTCAAAATGAAATTCTATTAAAATGAATAGAATTTCATGATTCTAAAACAAAAAGTTTGTTTAAAAAATTCCTATATAATTAATTATGTTTTTTTTAAACTACAATTAAACTTAATAAATAATAACATTTATTGCAACAAAATCAACAAAATAACATAATAAAAAATTGATCTGCTGCAAATTAAACTTAATTATATTTTTCTTTTCGTGAAAGTTTTAATAAGAAACGAAAACTAGTTAATAATAATTTTTAAAAAATCATTAATTACTGTTAACGAAAATTAATTTTCGTTTATTAGAAAATTTGATACTAAAATATTCCCTTTTTATTTCATTAGCTAAGTATTGGAAGTATTAAATATTCATGTTCGAAGCAAAATAATTAAGTTAATGATATTTTCTAAAAAATGTTCTTAATTAAGTTAATCATGCGAAATATTGTTTGAAATTTCACTTGAAATTCCCATTAAGTCTGATTACACTCTACTCTATTACATACATGCAATTTTCACCCAAGATGAGATTAACGATCATTATTTTGCTAACATCTTAATATCATTGCCTTATCAAACTTAATAATGGATTATTATTATTATACGGTTATATAAAGTTTAGTTGTTTCACCCGAAACGTTGCAACACTTGCTAATGATATTAAACACTATTCTTATCAATAAGCAAGAATTGTATCGCTAATTCTATGTAAACGATTTAAAACGGATCAACGACCTAATGATGACAAGATTTATTTTATTCAAACGTGCTTAACATCTGCTGTTTACAATTTATTCATTAGCTAATGAAAATAAATATTCATTAGTTTCAATATACGTTATATAATTAATAAAATTACAAATTCAGATTTAAATATTACCTTTTTCACACCTTTAATATTTGTAATTTCAGTTAATAAAACATATTTTCATTATTTTAAATTCACAATCAATTACGATTACTTAAGAAATCATTTAAATAGTTTTGTTAAAACTATTTCTTACAAATTAAAAAAAAAATGTATCAAATTATTGTAAATTATAAAAATTTCAAAGAATTAAATATTCAATTATTATTAATAATAAGTTGGATAACGTTAAAGTTAATACATTTCAGACAAACAATTAAGCTTAATCGAAGCTTGCTCAACTCCTGAGGCTGACATGAACAATTTAATATTAAATTGGAAGATGATGAACAGCGAATAGAAAAAAAATCTTATTTCCATTAACAGAGATGTAAAACCGTAATCTAGATTACCAAACAAGAGAAGAGCTACGACATTTCCCATTTTTCTCCTTGACTCAAAACAATATGGGTTTTCCTTTTTTAATTACCGGGAGTTTAGCGCGTGAAATTGCATTTTCCTTTGATTATTTACATTTTCAATTACCTCGGTCCTTTTGATCCACTACTTTGTTACTTAGTTCATTATACCTTGCACGAGTAAATTTTCATTAAAATGTTGTTATGAACAGCATTTTTTGTATCAATGATTGTTTTAAGAGAAATTATATGAGATAAAGAAGTATTTTGTATTTTAATTATGTAAGTTGAATGGTTTACATTATCTGAACATTCTTAGTGGAATTAGTCGATGAAATGTTTCCTCTTAAGCAAGTAACAACAATGTGCCATCAAAAGTTTGCAGGAAGATTAATGTCTTTAGTATAGATAACAATGATGTCAACGAGGGGAATGTAGGAAATCCAAAGTTTTCGAGTGATTTACAAGTCCTTGGGGATTGCAGCACTTGCTCAAAACAAAATTGTTAAAATGTATTTCAACAACTTTTTTTCATCTTTAGTTATAACACTTTCTTACAGTTTGAAGGAAACGTTTTTTTTTTCTGGTTAGAAACTATAATTTCAGCACGCGTCATAGCGACAACTCTAGAATTAGCTCACTTTCCATGATCGCGTAATTTCCCAGGAATCCGCCCAAACTTGCACTTTTCGGTTTTACGTAATTTTATTACAAACGCAGCCCACTTGATGTAATAACAATCGCATGCCAACAGAGTCTTAAAATACATTTTTTGGAACTCGATTCTTCTCTCGTACAGATTTTTTCTTTGTTACAATTCGAATTGAGACGCGTGTCTTTACATTGTGTTGCAAATGTTGCACAAAAAAGGGCTCAGTTCTGTTTTTTTTGTGTGGATGGAAGTCGTAAAGCTTTACGGACAGAAAGAATATAATATTGATATAACATTTATCACGATCGAACAGGGTAAGTGAGTTTCGTATCGGAGAAACGCGGTCACATCATCCCTATTTAGGATGGAAATATTGAGTGGTGGAGGGAGCAAAAAAAGGGAGTGATAAGGGATATGACACTGCTCTCTCTCTCTGTGTCTCTTTAGGGGTGCGGGAGATAGTGGTGAATCGGCATTTGGAATGGATGGAGCCGTTACGTTTGGGTCAAAGTACATGACACCCGGAGCCTTTGGCCGACATCCAAAAATGCACAAACCAAACGCCAACTTCAATATCGAATCGGCCTCCCCAAGGTTATTCCAATTTTATCGCTATATCCAAGTGCAGAAATAACAATGCCACCCATTGTAAGAAATTAACATTCAATTAATTTTTATTTTTTTTGTATAATCTATTTAAATTACATTACTTTATATTTTAACACACCCATGAAGTTCTAACCTCGTATACCTTAAAATCCAATAGCAATCGAAATCCCGACAATCAAAATCCCGACAACCATAAACTCCACAGTATCAACTAAACTTGATATAATCATTCATTAATAAAACGATTAGATTTATTTTCTATTAAAAAGTATGTCTTTTTTGACTATAACATTGAAGTAATTTACTATAAATGTTTAAATAAATATTCAAATTTATATATTATTTATTTTCCAATCTTTATTGATCCATTTCTATCAACTTTACTACAATTTTACGGTATTTTTATTATTTAAAAACAATACATAAAAAATCTTTTATTACAAATAAATTTTTGATTGTCTTTTGTAATTAAAAAATAATTAAATAAAATTTGATATGTAATGAAATACCTTTATGTATGATTTATGTTCAGATCATAAATTCTATTTTAATATGTCATAACTTGTGTATTAAAAAGTTTCTTATGCAATTTTTTTATTTAAAAAAGTAATTAAATATTATTGCAATCTGATATTCTTTTATACATTTTCATTACAAAAATATAACTATTCGTTATTATTTCTTAATAAGGGCGACTAATTGCCGAATGGTTAAGTCGCCCTACCCACGATCGAACCGGCGAAAGTTCGAATCTTGTTCCGACCAGTCCCTTTGTAAGCCCTCTCGGTGCTTGCAACAATCATTCATCACAGATGGAAAGTCAAATGAATGAGGTTCAGCATATGGACCTTTTCAGCCAAGTCGATGGACAATAACAGTGTTAAAGATAGCAACAGATTCACAGTAAAAAAATCTTAATAAGTATTTTGAACAATAATAATAATTTAGTGATCAAAAAACTAAATAAATTGTTAATATAAAAAAGAAGGAAAGAAGCCAAAATATCTCTCGACCTTGGTTTCTATTCATGTATTTCGATTTTACTAATATTTATAATTATAATGAAATCCACAGTATTTGAGATTTTTCACTTTTTATTTGAAAAACATTTACATTTTTTCTGGCGAATTGAATTTTATTTGTCATCTACCGCCCACATCTTTATTCGAATCGTTCTTTCACAAAAAAATTAAAAGATTGAATACAGAAAAACATTGGCCAAATGGTCGATGAACTTTTGATACAGCTAAATTATTTTTGTTGCAGTACATATATAAAAAAGAGAAAATGTATACTTTTCTCCACAATAATAATTATTTTTAGGAAATATTATTAAAACTTACATTAAATATAATAAATTAATAAAGGTCGTTTAACTAAAACTGAAACCATACATATTTTTATAAACGTAAAATTTAGATATTATTACTTTAACATTGTTAATCCTTACACACATTTTATTAAAAAAAATCCACTAATAAATTGACTACAAAATATCTCTTAAAATTGTATATGATTTATTATAGTTTTGTTAAAATAAATGTATAAAACATGAGTAAATTTACACTTTTGTCCAAAATAATATTTTTGTTTTAACCCTTTCCAGACGGTATTAAGTGGATGGTAATTTGGGATTTTTTTGTACAATCCACTGAAAACCATCTCGAAATGGTTAATAGTTAAATAATGAACAGTTTTAAATAAAAAAAATAAATATTGCATGTATGAGGCGATCTTGTACCAGTAGTCTTTTGTGGTTGTTCATATATGTACCATTAGTGAGCAATAATTACAAGAAATAAAAAATTTAAAATATACCTTCGTTTTTAGTTTGCATAGTGGAATCTGACATTTTTTACACATGGTTTTGGTACGTGTTTGTTTTTTAGCATCTGAACACCACCTACAGCCTTTAACAGGTTAATTAAAAATTATGAAAAATTTTAGTATTTTTTTTACTAATTTATTGAATAAAAATTAACTATAGTTCCTAAAAAAACTAAACTAAGATATATTTTTCGTCATGCAATTCATTTCGATATTATTAACTAAAATTAAACATAATTAAAATATCGTGGCCGACCAATTTATAATCATCTATTGTATAATTAATATGAATATTTGTTAGATCTACCACTTTTCTCTTAATTATTACAAATCATATTTCTCGTATCCATCAAATACACAAAAGTATACTTGTACGTGATTATTTAGAATAACTTGTAGAATATTCCGAAGGGCGCTTACACATTAAATCGTATAGTTGCGTCTATTGTATCACCACTTAACAGCATTCTTCAACCCCTAAATATTTAGGTAGGATCATTAAACTTAGATAAAGAAGCGGTTAAATTTTCCACAAAGTCAAAACTGATTTCCTTACCTCCCACGCAGCCCCTTTTTGAAATGGATATCTTTTTGTATTGTATAATTTAGTCTTAATTGGGGGGTCGACCTGAGAGGGTAGTGTTAGTTGGAGTACCGAAGGAAGAGCACTGTCTTCCTAAATACTAACTTAAGAGAAGAATGTAACTCTTAGTTAATAATCCATGAGAACAGTTGACTTCTCAATAAAAACTCTGATGTGTATAATAAAACTAATTAATAATATTGCATTTAATATTCATAAACCCCTCTAAGAATCCACAACGACATAACTACGAGATAATCCACAGTGTCCAGAGATTATTAATCCCGGGACACGACAAAACATCTTTTGGTAAAAATGCACACTTAATTGATGATTTTCTGTTTGTATTTTATAAGCTGTAGTCGATATGCATTTGTACTACTAGTGACAATTTAAAATGATGAATTTTTGTTTGTTTTTTTAGAATTTTATTACTCAACAATCTAAATAGTTAAATTTCATTGTTTCTAAATATATATCCAATTAGATTGTACGTATTTTTAATGATAAAATTTACACATTATAGTAATAATTTAAAATGATGAATTTTTGTTAGTTTTTTTTTTAGAATTTTATTACTCAACAATCTAAATAGTTAAATTTCATTGCTTCTAAATATATATCCAATTAGATTGTACGTATTTTTAATGGTAAATTTACACATTTACTAAATTTAAATACATTATTTTTCGGAACAAGATTTGATACAATTTAAAAAAAAAAAAGTGTTTTTTATATGTTATAATATCGTCTATTGTAATTTATATCGTTCATACGAAAAGTTGCGTCTTATGAAGAATATTGTATATTAACTTTTATATGTAGATATTCACTAAATTTCAATATAAACGCTCACAAAAAAGCATTACATTTATTTTTATCATTTCGAATTAAGTTTTCCTATATATTTTTTTTATACGTTATATTACAAATTTTTATTGTCAATATATTATGTAATTGGCAATATTCCACGCGTGATATATTTGAATACATCCGCATTTTATTTATATTTTTTTTATATTAGTTGTTTGTTCTTTTATGCCTCCACTTTATTTCGAGGGAGAATTTAAAGGCGAACCAGTTAGGGTACGATGATCCGTTCATACCGGGATTATTTTTAGAGACGTCGCGACGCCCGAGGAGAGATGCAAACCGACGAAGCACACTAAACGGTCGCTCGCGCGTCGTTTCGCATCTACAGATCCCAGCTACCTTATCAATCGCATTATATAACACGAACATGCACAAACCAGACGTTCGTTCGCTAGCTCGCTCGCTCACAAACCCATCTTTTTTATTCGATTTTCTTGTTTTTCTAGTTCACTTTACCCATGCAAACAATCGAAAACAGAAAACGCAAAAACATCAATAATGCATGTACACAGGAGGCGACTGTGTAAAAGAGAGAGAAATAAATGAAGAGTGGAGGAAAAATGGAGGAAATTACGTGAGCTGGCGCTTATTTTCCTTTTCATCCTAGTCCCTCCTGGCTACCAAACGTATTATTAATGAGTCTAAATTTAGCCAATGCTCTCATAATATAGTTATAATTTTAAACGGGATCGTCACGCGCTCCTCTGAGCCCATCTCTTCGAACTGTCGCTAAAAGGTGGAACTGCATTCAAATGCACGGAAGGAGTGTCCTAAAATTGAAGTGATGCAATCCATTACAGTATGGTATTAAGAATTATTAACGAAATGGATGGAAACGCGTCTTTGATTTAAAGCCTGGAGATCATTTTAATTGGAGCCAATTTGTTCAGAGCGAAGCACACTCACACAAACAAACAAATACTCACACACACATATACATACAAACTCCACTTGAAAGGCACCAATTAAAACGTGTAAATTAATTGCAATCAATTAACCATTTGTGCATCGCCATAATCGAATTACGTGTAAGTAAATTAAAAATTAAACTGGCGCTTGTCTCAGCTTTCGACGCCGACAAGCGCCATCACAGAAAATATATTAGGATTTTGTTTTAAATCACATGGACGATAAAAATAATCTCCTAAGTATATCTTCACTCATCGACAACAGATCTCACGCATACGACAATGTCGGGATAAAGACCGACACGTATTTTCTATAATTAGAACCACAAAATGTAAATTGGCTTCTTCAATTTTTAAGTATAAAAGTTTACAATAAAAGTACGTAATTTAAATGTAAATGAATACTGAATTTAATTTGTCGGAATTGTATTATTAAAAAGTAGTTGACTTTAACTATGATGATTACCTAATTTTTCAGTATAGAAGTTAACAATAAAAAAAAACGTAATTTAAATCTAAAATTAATACTGTATTTAATTTGTCGGAAATTGTCAGAGTTGTACCATTAATTAATATAGCAGTTAACTATAACAATGAAAACTATAATAATATTCTAATTTTGAAAATTGATACAAACTTCATACATGAGAATATGACATATTATAAAAGTTAAACAAATAATCTCCTATGTGTATATTCACTCACCGACATCAGAAATCACGTGTAACAACGCATACGACAATGTCGGGATAAAGACCGACACGTATTTTCTATAAATAAAACCACAAAATGTAAATTTGTATTCTTCAATTTTTAAGTATAAACGTTTACAATAAAAGTACGTAATATAATGTAAATTAATACTGAATTTAATTTGTCGGAAATTGTCGGAATTGTATTATTAATTAATAAAATAGTTTAACAATGTCAACTATGATGATTTTCCAATTTTTTAATTTGATACAAACTTCATACATGAGAATATGACATATTACAAAAGTTAAGCAAATAATCTCCTAAGAATATATTCACTCACCGACAACAGAAATCACGTGTAACAACGCATACGACAATGTCGGGATAAAGACCGACATATATTTTCTATAATTCAAACCACAAAATGTAGATTGTTTTTTTCAAGTTTTAAGTATAAAGTTTGCAATAAAAGAACTAATTTAAATGTAAATTAATACTGTATTTAATTATTCGGAAATTGTCGGAATTGTATCATTAATTAATATAGCAGTTAATTTTAACAATGACAACTATGATGATTTCCTATTTTTTTAATTTGATACAAACTTCATACATGAGAATATGACATATTACAAAAGTTAAGCAAATAATCTCCTAAGAATATATTCACTCACCGACAACAGAAATCACGTGTAACAACGCATACGACAATGTCGGGATAAAGACCGACACGTTTTTGTCTCTAATTAAAAGCACAAAATGTAGATTGGCTTTTTCAATTATTAAGTATAAAAGTTTAGAATAAAATAACTAATTTAAATATCAATTAATACTGTATTTAATTTGTTGGAAATTGTCGGAATTGTATCATTAATTAATAAAGCAGTTAACAATGATTTTCAAATTTTTAAATTTGATACAAACTTCGTATATGAAAATATGACAAATTACAAAAGTTAACCATTTGAATGGGTGACTTGAAAGGATGAATTTAATTTTTAAGAATTAATATAGTAGTTACAATATTTTTTTGTAACGATGTTTTTCAAAGTTGTCGGTGTTTAAATGTTATACGATCATCATGCATACAATAGGTGACTTGACTTGAGAATAATATAAATATTAGCAAAGTTAAGGAATTGAATGGGTGATTTGAAACGATGAATTTAATTTGTCGGAATTAACATAGTAGTTAAAATAAACCTTGACAATGATAACTGAAATGTTTTTAAAGTTGTCGGTGAATATTTAAATTTTATACGAATATCATACGTGAGGATATGACTAAATATGACTAATGTTAAAACAATTGAATGAGTGATTTGAAACAGTAAATTTAGGTTTTTGGAAATTATATTGTAGTGAAATAAAAAAAAAACTAAATACAATGACATAAATATCATAAATCAAAAAAAAAAGTCTTCAAACTGCTTCAAAAGGCTATTGACAATAAGTATTTCTGATCTGAATAATATTATTTTTGTACAATTTTTAGAGGAATATTGTTGAGCCAAACACATATCTGAACTAGTATATAATGATTGAACGTTGAATGTCGGTTATTTCAGATTATAGAAGTATTCGTCTTTTGTCGGCATTACTTGTATGCTTGCATATTTACTTAAAGTTATGCATAATTCAAATTCCAGGTTCGAATAATACTTGATAGTAAGGTAAATTATTCACCGTAGATAATTTTATAAATAAAAACTCGAATTGTCAGCAAGATTTATTATTAAATATTTCTTGAAAAAAAAAATGCAAAACTGTGGTCTATTTAGACAAATAAAGACAAAAATACATGTTTTAATCTGAATGTATTTCCAGATTTGTAGATATTACTGGTTTCCTGTAATAATCTGCTAAAGTTTAAAAACATTTTATTAATGTTCCAGAAATGCAATGTCTTTACATTTTATTATATTACTTAATAAGTACGTATACCAATAACAAAAATGATTAATTTAATTAAAGCTAAATATACAAGCTATAATTTAAGTACACATCTAGATTTGTAACTGTCACCATTTTCGTGAAATGAGCTGTCAAATTTGAACAAATATTGATTATCAAGTGTCTTCATATTTTATAATATTACTCAATAACCACACATTTTAATTAGATAATTCTCTAATTACAGCTAAATATGCAAGCATTAATATGAATATAAAGCCAAGTTACTAGATAGTACGGTTCTTTTTTTATAATAAACTGTCAAAATTGAAAAATATTTTTAAATGTACTAAAAAATAAAGTTTTTATCGACTCATTATAAATATGAATACTCTAATTAAAGCAAAATACATATACTTTAATATGAGAATATTGCTTTGAACAAAAAACATAAAAAGTTTTCATGTTTTACTCTAAAAAAAAATATAACTGACATATTCTCAAAAATACAAAAACTGTGGGAAAAATTCTGAATCACACAAAGAAATGTTGTTCTCATATTCAGGTTGGATGGTTTTAAAAGGGAGCATTATAAAAAAAAGCTAATCTCGGCTTGAACAAGGTCCGATGATTTTAATCTGTGATTACTCCGGACAGACCAAAAAGCATACTCGAAACGCATTACTTCCAAAGGTAATTCAAGCAAAAAAAATGTCTTAACGTACAACAACCGTAACAAATATTATTTCGAACTCGAATTGCGCAACGTCCAAAAAATATTTTGAGCCAACATAAAAAAAATTGCACGCGTGTCGACGTTTACAATATAAATTGCGATTTGTATGAATCTTTTTGCGCAAAACTAAATCCAACATAGAAAATACTCAACTATGAACCTTATTATTTGGCAACGTAAAATTGAAAACAGCAAAATCTTAAAGTTAAATTGCGGAAGAGAATTATCAGTGAGTTTCTTTGTTGTTGATGTTGTTGTTGTATCAGTGTTCGTGGCTGATAATTGACTTTGTTGTCGTTTAATGTCGTGCTTTCTTGGAACCAATTAACGATGGTTAGAAGGATTATTGTTATAATAAATATTACTTAATGGACGTCCCGTGACTAATTTAGTTGATATCACAATCGTTTCATAAGTGCAAAGGCACGCGTTCAACGGTGCATCGTTTCGAATTCAATGTAATCTAATGTCGAGTTTGCATTTTCATTTACTTCGTTTTTTTTTCTATTTCGACTAATATTAGATATTATTACTTATCAATTGCGGGAAATCTATTACAATGACTTTAATTACACTCCTATATGATACAAGTAAACTAGAACTTTTAATACACAATCTGATTAATTTAAATTGGAAACTCATGTTTCAGAATTTAAAATTGATATTTCTTAGCTTAATCAACTTATTACAAATAGATTACTTTATTACAAATAATTTTACAAATTGGGACAAATCAATAGATAAATCAATCAATAAAACAATTTTCGAGGATATCATTTCCATTACACAAGAAATTATTGTTATAAGAAAAATTTAAAATGATTTGTTACAATGTGATGAATGAAAATGATGTAAAACAAGTGTTAAGTCAGCAAAACAATGTCCAATATTATCAACTTATACTAATACATATTATAATTGTCATGGTAACTATAGCAACACTTCGTATAGTCCGGATTCGATCTGTCCGGATCCATTAATAAAAAAAAGTCTCTTGCTAAGCTATTCATTTTTTGTATGTATTTAGTTTTTCGATTAGGTTTCAAACAGTCCGAGATATTGGCGTATTGCCCGGACTATTCGAGGTATTGATGTATATCTATGGAATATACGCGATATTTAAGAATTTACTTGGCAATTAACAAGTTTTGATTAGCTTCAACCTAATCTCATAAAACTCTTTACACCGTTTGTAACATACAAATCATTTCAGGAAATGTCTGTCAGTATTATTAAATCAAGAGACATTGTGTTTAAATCCCGAATCAGAGCGTCGATAATTTATTCATTGATCTGCACGAAGACTTCAAACATTTTACAACCATTTTTAGTACATCCATTTCGTGTGTTCTTCTCCTCTTTCAGCGGAAATTCAAAATATTTACGGGCATTTTTATACCGATACAATTTGTTTTGTTTCAGGATATACAACACATAAATATATATACAGATATTTCTATAGTTCTCTCAAAACAAAAATACGTTTTATTATTTCCCTAAAAATTTGAACCTCGTATCCGAATGATAAATGTAAATAATCTAATTAAAAGTAAATATATACAAAATACTGCCAGATTTGTGTAACTACTAAAAAAAATAATGAAAAAATTAAAATTTTACTATCAAAAACACAATTTGCAACATAAACTCAACTATTCAAATGATTGATAATTTTCTATATACTATCAATTCTACTATGATAGAATCTACTATCAGAAAAATGTGTAAACTAAGGATAATAAAACACAATATTTGTTAATACATTTTTGCAACTACTTACGTATTATAATTGCCATGGTTACCAAATTTGCATAGTAAACGCGATACTTGACAAGTTACTTATGAATTATCAAGTTGTGGATAGCTTCAGTAACAATCTAATCTCATAAAACAATTTACGTAATTTACAACATAAAAAACTTCAAAAATCCTTTCAGGAAATGCTCCAGTCTGCAATATTAAGTCAAAAGGTATTGTGTTTAAATCTCGAATCAGAGCGTCGATAATGTATCAATTGACCTGCACTAAGCTTCCTACATTTTACAACCAATTTCAGTACAACCATTTAGCGTGTTTTTCTCCTTTTCAGCGGAAAATCAAAATATTTACTGGCATTTTTATGATTTGCTACAATTTTATGATACACAACAAAATGAAATATGTGTTCATAAACTTTTGCAACTACTTGTACTAATACGTATTATGGTTGTAATGGTTACAACATTTGTATAGTAAACGCAATACTTGATAAGTTACTTGGAAATGACAACGCTTTATGTTATTTACGACATACAAATCTTCAATAATCTTTTCAAGATCTATCTATATTATTCTCTTATCTATATTATTTACTTACAAGATATTTCAATACCGAATCAGAGCATCAATAATATATTAATTGATCTGCACGAAGACTCCACCATTTTGCAACCATTTTCAGTACAACCATTCCGCGTCTTTTTCTCCTTTTTCAGCGGAAATTCAAAATATTTACGGGCATTTTTATACCGATACAATTTGTTTTGTTTCATTATATATAACTCATATAATATATATACAAATATTTCTATAATTCTCTCAAAACAAAAATACGTTTTATTGCTTCCCTAAAAATTTGTACTTCGTATACCAATGATAAATAAAATTAATCTAATTAAAAGTAAATATATAGAAAATACCGCCAGATTTGTGTAACTACTAAAAAAATAATGAAAAAATTAACATTTTACTCTGAAAAAACACAATTTGCAACATAAACTAAGGAATTATTTGAATGGTTGATAATTTTCTATATACTTATTATTATTGATATAAGAAAAAAATATAATAATTTGCTAAATTGTAGCAAATTATTTTTATTTTTTTTTTTGATGACACGACCGAATTTTGTAATTGAAATCTACTATCACAAAAATGTGTAAACTAAGGATAATAAAACACGATATTTGTTAATAAATTTTTGCAACTACTTACGTATAATTGCATGGTTACCAAATTTGCATAGTAAACGCGATACTTGACAAGTTACTTAGGAATTATCAATTTGTGGATAGCTTCAGTAACAATCTAATCTTATAAAACAATTTACGTAATTTACAACATACAAAACTTCAATAATACTTTCAGGAAATACTCCAGACATTGTGTTTAAATCCCGAATTAGAGCGTCGATAATCATTGATCTGCACTAAAACTTCTACATTTTACAACCATTTTCAGTACAAACAATTTCGCGTGTTTTTCTCCTTTTTCAGCGGAAATTCAAAATATTTACTGGCATTTTTATGCCAATACTCTTTGATTTGCTACAACTTGATGATACGACTTAATTTAGAAATTGAAAACTATAACAAATATTATGAAAATTATGTAAATCAAACGTGTGTATTATTATTGTCATGGTTACTAAATTTGTATAGTAAACGCAATACTTGATAAGTTACTTGGGAATGAAAACGCCTTATCTCATTTAAGACAAACAAATCTTCAATAATCTTTTCAGGAATTGCTCTAACTTAAAAGACATTTTAATCCCGATTCAGAGCGTCGATAATTTATTCATTGATCTGCACGAAGACTCGTACATTTTACAACCATTTTCAGTACAACTATTCCGTGTATTTTTCTACTTTTCAACGGAAATTCAAATTCTTTACGGGCATTTTTATACCCGATACACTTCGTATTATTTCAGGATATACAACACATAAATATATACAGATATTTCTACAGTTCTCAAAAAACAAAAACACATTTTATTGTTTCCTTAAAAATTTCAACCTCATTTCCCAATGATAAATATAAATAATCTAATTAAAAGTAAATATATATAAAATACTGCCAGATTTGTGTAACTACTAAAAAAATAATGAAAAACTAAACATTTTACTCTCAAAAAACACAATTTGCAACATAAACTCAGAAATTATTTGAATGATTGATAATTTTCTATATACTTATTATTATTATTGATATAAGAAAAAAATAATAATAATTTGCTAAATTGTCGCAAATTATATTTTTTTTTTTTTTGATGGCACGATCGAATTTTGTAATTGAAATCTACTATCAGAAAAAGTGTAAACTAAGGATAATAAAACACAATATTTGTTAATAAATTTTTGCAACTACTTACGTATTATAATTGTCATGATTACCAAATTTGCATAGTAAACGTGATACTTGGCAAGTTACTTAGCAATTATCAATTTGTGGATAGCTTCAGTAACAATCTAATCTCATAAAACAATTTACGTAATTTACAACATACAAAACTTCAATAATCCTTACAGGAAATACTCCAGTCAGTATTATTATGTCAAGAGACATTGTGTTTAAATCCCGAATCAGAGCTTCGATAATCTATTCATTGATCTGCACTAAAACTTCTACATTTTACAACCATTTTCAGTACAACCATTTCGCGTGTTTTTCTCATTTTTCAGCGGAAATTCAAAACATTTACTGGCATTTTTATGCCAATAAACTTTAATTTGCTACAACTTGATGATACGACCTAATTTAGTAATTGAAAAATATAACAAAAATTATGAAAATTATGTAAACCAAACGTAAACTAAGCACAACAAAATACAACTACTTGTATTAATATGTATTATGATTATCATGGTTACTAAATTTGTATAGTAAACGCAATACTTGACAAGTTACTTGCGAATGAAAACTCTTTATCTCATTTAAGTCATACAAATCTTCAATAATCTTTTCAGGAAATGCTCTAATCTATATTATTAACTTAAAAGACATTGCAATCCCGAATCAGAGCGTCGATAATTTATTCATTGATCTGCACGAAGACTCGTACATTTTACAACCATTTTCAGTACAACTATTCCATGTATTTTTCTCCTTTTACAACGGAAATTCAAAATCTTTACGGGCATTTTTATACCCGATACAATTCGTATTATTTCAGGATATACAACACATAAATATACAGATATTCCTTCAGTTCTCCTCAAACAAAAGAAAACAAAAACACGTTTTATAGTTTTCTTGAAACTGAGCAGAATAGTAAAAGCGAAATAAAAACTGGACCGTCAAAAATTGAAATAACAACAACAACAAAAAATTATATAGTTGCATGCGAATTAATCACTTCGCTTTTATTACTTACATGTTTCCACGCTGATCCATAGCTTTTGTTTTAATGCGAAACCTATACGAATATATTTGAACTTGACACAAATGATTTTTTTTTTATGATTCTATTTTTTTAATGTTCGTTACGCAACAACTAGTTTATGACTTTATGAAAGGGTGAATCGATGTGCGAGAGTTTTCGATGGACATGCCGTGTATATTATTATTATTGTTATTATTATACGTGGGTGTTGATTGTATTAAATTTTTTAACATTATCTCGGTGACTCCGGTCGTCAGATACACTGGCTCTCGTAAATATTTGATAAACACTCGTGGATTATAATTGTAATCTGTATGGTTAAATGCGACTATATAAATATTAGATAACGTCGGAGAACGGCGTGTATATCTCTGTTGAGTGTATGCTGTTTAAGTGTGTTTGCACCGCATTTGCGACAAATTAACTCCGCAGATGCAGCCCTTCGTCCCACCTCCTCCTCCACCACCCCTCTGCACCGTTAAAAGCAATAATGATCATGGCTTTATGCTCGTCGACCATAAAAACTAGGCATTTTCATGCGCAGCTCGGATTTAATGATTTGCAAATATGTACCAGCCAGTTCAAAGACTTTAGGTAGATACGCAACTGTTTGTTCTTTTTTTTAACTAAGCTGTTTGCTATTGCTGAAATATGTAAGAAATCTACATGAGATAACTTAAGTTTTCAATTGTGCTTTGCAAGAAAATGAATACTTTTCAATACTAACCGATAGATAAAAATTGATTGCCATGTAAAAACCACATGAGAAATCCAAAGTACTTTTCGCTTTTCTATAATGGCACAATAAAAATTGATAATCCATAAACCTCAAAATTTCTATTTTATATATATATTTTACCAATGCAATATTTTACCAGATTTTTTTATCTAAATTATATAAAATTGTAGCAACTCTCCAACATTACTACTTCGTGAATTAATTGAAAAGAAATAATAATATAATTTATTTAAGAAATAAATTTATAAGTCGATAATTTTTATATTCTATTTTTTTTTTAATTTTGAATATCTTGATAAAAATTGATTTAATAATAAAAGGTTCGAATGTAATAAAATCTCTAATAAAATATAAATGAGATAGCTTAAGTTTTCAATTGTGCTTTGCAAGAAAATGTATATTTTTCAGTGTCGTTTTCTATTGAAAAGTATACATAAAAATTGATTACTATGTAAAAGAGTCTATATAGCAAGCCCCCTATATAGCAATGTAAATTGAAATCCCGACGTTCGAAATCCCAACTGTATTGAAATCCCGACTATATCAAAATGTCGACAACCATAATCCCGACTGTATCAGAATCTCGACAACCATAATTCCGACAAACATAATCCCGACTATATCATAATCCCAACTGTATCAAAAATCCGACTATATGGTTGTCGGGATTTTAATATAGTCGGGGTTTTGATATAGTCGGGATTATGGTTGTCGGGATTTCGATACAGTCGGAATTTTCAACTTCGGGATTTCGATACAGTCGGCATTTCAAACGTCGGGATTTCGAACGTCGAAAATTTTATTGGCGGTATTTAAATTGTCGAGCTTGCGATTGTCACCGAAAATATAAACACTTGAGAAAGCTAAATTACTCTTTGTTTTTCAATAATGACGCAATATAAATTGATATTAATCCAAAAATATAAAGCATATTAATTCATAATTCAATATTTTATATCAGAAATATTTTCTAAATTATCTAAAATTATAGCAATTCTCCATATGTAATAACTTTTCATGAATTATTTGAAATTAATTTAGATTATTTAAAATTTTTAATACCTTAATAAAAATGAATTTAATAATAAAATATTCAAATGTAATGAAATCTGTAATGAAATCTGTAATAAAATATATGATATTTTTTATCTCGACAATAATTAATTGTAATTAAATCAAAGCATAAACTCATTTCTAATGTTTGAATCAGATTTATTTAAATTCAAACATTCAAACATTCAAAAATTCAAGAATCAAAGATTCTTCAGATATTAAGTATAAATATATAAAGAAATTTATCTCATTTTGTAATTCAATTCTAGAGTTTAAAATTTTATATATGAAATTGTTTTTAGCTGTTTCTATTACAAAATTCAAACATTCAAAATTCATCTTACGATATATTTTTTAGATGTAAAAAGAAGTTTACATTCGATATTTTACTGAAAAAATGATTTTCTAGTCTCAATCTCAAAATTTTATATTGCATTTCCATTAAGAAAACTTTCTTGATTTCACCATTAAATATAAACTTTTATTTGGTTTTAAATCTTTGTTTTATATAGACTTAAGTATATATTATCAATATTAATATAGTAATATTGACTTAAATATAATTGTTTCTTCAAAGTTTAATTTAATTTTATGTAAAGCTTTTCACTTTTTTTCATTTTGAGATTAGAAATTATGTATATATATATATAATAGACGATGAAAACGTGTTCGCAATTATCAACAATTTTTTTTTAATATATTCAAGGGTATGAAAGAAACGTGACACTATACAAATAGACAAATGAAATGTTTTCGTCTGGTGGAAAATGTGGCGCACCGCCAAATAACTTCCCCAAAATTACGTGCGCGGAATTTTTACGTACTAAGTTGATGGATATGTAGCAACGAGACACAAACACACACAAAAAATGGCATGCAAATTAGTATGTTGGGTTTCGGACTGCAAGTAATTCCGGTTATGTGACAAAGGCGCAAAAAGAAATACCAGGACCGTAATAAATATTTAAATTAGAAAATTTCCAGGAAAAAAACAAAAAAAAACGAAACTTCCCTTACAAAACATCCATTTAGGTAATACTTGTAGTGTCCATAATGTTTAATTAATTATTTTTTGTCAATTAATAATATTTAATTAATATTATAAAGAGATTTAAAGAAATTCGTTTCATTACATAATACTAATCGATGTTTAAAGAAAAGTATTAATTATTTAAATTCCTTTGCAAATTGTCCATTTACATCAGTGATTCTCATAGTGGACGCTGTAGTGCATTTTCATTACATTGCCACATTTACATTTAATACATATATCTTTCTGTTTAATTGCTATTAAAATTTTAAAAAAATATAATTTCCCAGGGGCGCTGAGTAATATTTTTTCTGGAAAGGGGCTGTAAGACAATTAAGTTTGGGAACCACTGATTTACATAATACTTGTTGCAAACAGAATATGTAATTAATTATTTTTTTGTCAATTAATAATATTTAATTAATATTACAAAAAAGATGTAAAGAAATTTGTTTCATTACATAATACGATGATTAAAGAAAAGTACTAAATATTTAAATTTAAAACTTTCCACAACAAGAAAAAAAACGCTCATTACGATGAAAATTTCATTGCAAAACGTCCATTTACATAATACTTGTTGTACCCACAATATGTAATTAATTATTTTGCTAATTCGTTCCCTATAATATTAAATTAAGATTACAAAAATTTTGTTTTATTATATAACTCTAATCGATAGATAAAAGAACTTTTTATAGGTAAACATTCAGCATAATTAATTAACTTTGTATTTTATTAGAGAATTAAGACAATTTCTAATCTTAGAATCATCGAATTAAGACTTTTGGTCGATTAAGTATAAATATATAAAGAAATTTGTCTCATATTGTAATCAAGAAAATATATATAACAAAATATTGTTTCGTTGTATAATTATAATCTGGTGTTAAAAATAAATCCATTTTATTTGTAAAATTGCCAATCAATCTGAAAGTTAATGTTCCAAAAATGTATTTAAAAATAATGTTTCCTTATATAATTCTAATTTGTGATTAAAAATCCTTTTCATATGTAAAATTGTCGATGAATAATTTTCTAAATTGTCTTGTGAATTCGCTTCAGCGTATTTCGATAACTTTCCAAAATGAAATTTGTTTCACTAGTTATTATTTACTATTACAACAATTGAAAAGCTGTGTTAAATATTCCAAAAATGTATAAAGAAATTTGTGTAATTCTAACAGAAAATATTATTAATTGATCTTCGTATTACAAATTAGTGTAATTAATACAAATTATATTGGTTTAAAAAAAAAGACATAATTGTCTTGAGAAAATGTTGTCACTTTACAAATTAGCGATTTATTAAATAATTATAGAAAAAAAACTAATTAATTACATTGAAATAAATGATGAATTTTAATATTATTTAGTTACGTAACTGATAAATTAAATTAAACTAAATTGGTGGAAGGATTTTGAGAGGATGGATTAAAAGTTGCAGTGTTGCATGGGAGATGAATTAGTGTGGTGATCATTGGAACGAGGTCAGAGATTAAATACTGCTGATGTTGATATATGCAAGGGGTGTTTCGACTTGAAACAAGTGCACGCACATACACGTACTCTAATAAATTGCATTCGATGATACCATTGTGTGTAACAAAATCGAGCTGGATTCCCGCAAAATCCATTAGCAAATTTATTTGCAGCGCACGCGAAACCGGTCGGATTTTTCTTTTTGAGGTGAACACCGAAAAACCGAAACTATTATCCAATATCCGAACCATTCTCGGATTACTTTTAATGATTGGTTTCAAAAATTTTATACAATTTATCGTAAAAATACACATTTTTAATAGGTTTTTATTGAGTGAATTAATAAAAAGTTTAAAAAGCTGGAATTATCTTCTTCTGTTATTGGTCAAACCGTTGTATATAATCGAAGTAAGGAATATTTCCGTATATTTTTGTCCATCCCCTTTTAGGTGAAATATGTAAAACATGGAATTCGGTGTCATCATCTAAAAAGGTTTTGTAAAACATCTTACATTTGCATATTTTAAATCTTCATCTAATGAATTTTCAACCAAAAGACAGGATTTTTTACACTTTTTATTGTTTTTTATAGTCTTTTTTTCATCATTCATTCTACCGAAAATGGATTAATTTTTATTGAAAAATATAATTATAATAATACTCAGGGATCACGAACACAAAATCACTATCGTTCGACTACAAACTGGCGAAAATGCAAATTGGAATTATACCAATATTTTCTTCAAATTTTCAGTTGAAAGAAAAAATAGTGTAAATACATGTTTCTTAATAAATCAGAAATTACTTGAAAAAATCCAAATATTTCACTAATTACGAAAAATTTATATAAACATTGCTAAATGTAAATTAACCATAAGCAATTAAATAATTCATCATAATATCAAAAATTGTACTTAAGAAATAATAATTACTGAATGTACAATATAATTAATGAATACATAAAACTTTCATTAAATATTCTTAAGAAAAATCAAGTTTTTTTTTAACCTTATATAATTACTTAGAATTGAATTTTTTATTTTGTTACAATCGTCAATTTTTATGTATTTTTCTCCATTAAAACATGAAATTAATTAATTGTATTGAATAATTATTATATATATGTTAAAAAACTTGTATATTATTAAAAACAATATTTACAAAATATTCAATACAATGAAAAACGTTGTAAGTGTAAATAAAAGTTTCAGAAATACAAATATAATAATGGTAAAAAAATATATTTAATAAAACTTTAATTATAATAAACTTTTTATTTTATGGGAGCAGTCAATTTAAAAAAAGTAAATATATAAATATTTTCTCTAAATATTAAAAAAAAGAACAATGTAAATAATTAAATTTATTGTTAATAAACCAAAAATTAATAAAAAAATTCAAATATTTCGCTAATTAAAAAATGTAAGAATTACGTTATTATTTTTTGTGAATTGAAAGGAAAAAGTTTGAATGTTATGACTAGAAGTAAAATACAGCAATCCGGTTAGACAATTTCGTAACTAATTAAATTTGCAAAATAAAATCTAAAAAAATAGTACAAACAATTATTTTTTATATACTTAAATGATCGCTTCTTTCTTTGCCCTTATAAGATCAACTTTAATCTTGTATACACAAAAATATCATTAAATATTCATAAGCAACAGCAAGTTTTTCAACTTTACTGGAAATATTAGAATTTGAAAATTTTATTTTTCGCAAAGACATCGTCAATTTATTGTATATATTTAATTATAAAATTTATTAACTTAATTGAATAATCATAACATATTTGAAGCAACCTTAAATAAGTAAATGTTATTAATCACAACAATTATAATATACAGGTATCTCCCGACTTACGAACTCCCGGACTTACGAACAAAATTCTAAAAGCTCTAACTTGTTACAAGGAAATATATAGTGATAAAAAACTTAAGTGTCCAAATAAAAATTGATAATTTCTTTAATAAAATCTAATATTTTTGGAAGATTTGTTTATTTTGAAAAGTATTTGTAAGTAAGTATTTTGTTTATTTTGATCCAGTTTTCAAATTTATGCTGTTAGTAATACGGAATTTAACATATATAAAAGTAAAACCATAATAAAGTGTGGTAAGATAAATTTATATTGAAATTTTTGAAATTCCCGCGACTTACGAACAACCATTTGGAATAGTACTTATTCGTAATTTTATAAAATGAAAACATTAGAATATAAAATAAATAATCAAAAAAAATATATTAAATAAAACCTTAATTATAACAAACATTAATTTAACTTATTCGAGCATAATCAAATATTTCTGCTTTTACGATGAAAAATATATTATATTTTTTCTTTTTATTATTATTAATATTTTTTTTCTTTAATTCATATTAACAAAATGAATATTTATGAGGAGGGTTTACTACGTTTTTTTCCTCTCTGCATACTCTCATCGACCGAAATTGCCGTTGTGTATTTTTCGTGGTTTTTATACATGAATTTCCTTCGGTTACAAATTAAAATGTAGAATGAATACGTAATCACTTTTTTTTATATCAGATTGCTTCTTCAGAGAACGTAATTAACTTTACAATTTAAATTTCACGTAAAAAAAAAGACAATATAACAATATTTTTTAATTAAAGATGTCCATATTATGAATTCCAATAAGAGAGATTTGTTGGTATTTTCAGTATAGAAATATTTCTTATTTTAATAATTGATATTTTTTTAATATAAATTAAAATTTTTCAGATTATTTACAGTACAATAAACGGTTCAAAACAATTTTATTAAAGAATATTTCTTAATTAATTAATAAAATTATAATTAAGTTATTTTTCATGAGTTAAAGTTACAATTTCACCTAAAATTAATTAAATATGTACATGTAATGAAATAATAAATTCAAATTTGTTCATTTTTTATTATTAATTAGTCTAATTGAAAAACTTGTTCAATACTTCTTGACATGAAATTATTTCTGCAATTAAAATAGTTTATAATTTAAATTTCATGAAAAAATCTATATTATTAATTAAAGATGTTCATATGTTTGTTATTATCGTATATTTCTTATTCCATTAATTGATGATGTAAGTACTAAAAACGATGTTGCGTAATGTTTCAAATTTAATGAGAACTGCGTTTAAATATTTGTCAAATGTAATATTCTGTATACGATCACTTTTGCTTTATATTCTGAGCATACTGTTATTGATCTGATGAAGGTGCCTGATAGGGTTTCTCATGAATATTTGATGGACAAAGCAGACTTATTGCATGGATCTACCATTTTCATGCCATATTTATGCGAAATGCTTGAACTTTGTAGATAATTCATCATCTACGATGTTGGATGGACGAAGGAATGGCATAAAATGTTACAGATCGACTCGAGAAATGTCCAACTTGAAGTGCAGATGTTACACGGTTTTCATAAAATCGTTGATTGATAGACAACATTTATATTTTTGTAATGCAATTTATCTTATTCAACCGTTATTACAATACCTCACATAGTACGGCTTCGGTTTGAAAATTTCAAAACCATTACATTATATATAAACAATCTTTTTTCTTTTCTTTGTTGAGTCAAGTCTCTTTTGTGTGCTGATTATTTTTATGGGGTTTTAAAGTCCTTTATAAGTCCGGTTTTATATATTTCTACTCCAATTTATCACATTTACAGCAATACCTCGCAGAGTACGGCTTCAATCAGTCCGGATTTACTATAGCCTACAAATTTCAAAACATTTATATTTTTATAAATAAAAAATGAATTTTATCTTTATACAGTCAAGTCTCTTTTTGTGCATTTTTAAAGTCTTTGATTTGTCCGGTTTCATACAGTGCGGGACATTCGCGAAACGGACTGTGCGAGGTATTTCTGTAATGAGTTTTTTCGTGTCTAAAGTAAACATCGAAATGGAAATAATTTTGTCGCAATTTCTTAAATTATAACTAAAACAAATGTTAACAAAGTCCCATCAAATTGCAACGGCTTCAATCAATCCGGATTCACTATAGTCCGGAAATTTCAAAACAATTATATTTTTATACATAAACAATCGATTTCATCTTTATAAGTCAAGCTTCTTTTTGTGCAGTTTTAAAGTCTTTGATTTGTCCGGTTTCATACAGTGCGGGACATTCGCGGAACGGACTGTGCGAGGTATTTCTGTAATGAATTTTTGGTGTTTAAATTAAATATCGAAACGGAAATAATTTTGACGCAATTTCCTAAATCATAATTAAAACAAATGTTATCTAAGTCCAGTCAAATTGCAAAGCCAACTTCAGAACTTTTGAAAAGACTTTAGAGATTTGTTTTAATAAATTATTGATGTGTTAATCCAAACGTATTTCCACCAATCCAATTAATCTCATTTCTCCGCTCTTTATGAGTATTTTTTTTTCTTTTCTTGATTACGTTTAAGTTTGAGACGTTGTCATTTCCTATTGCAAAACGAAATATTTGAGTGCAATTTCCTAAATCGTAATTAAAGCAACTGTTATCCAAGCCCAATCAAATTGCAAAGCCAACTCCAGAACATTCAAAAACTTCAGAGAAAGACTTAAAGTGCTTTAAATAATCCTCTTGAATTTGTTTCCTTTGCTTTTTCGTACATTCAATTTGCTTCCCTCGGGCCTCACCGAAAGTTTTGAATAGGCCCCATTTACCCTCATTTCGTCCCATTTTTTACTCTCATTCTTCCTTCCACCCCTTTCGGAAGTCGGAAGTACGCATCCAGTCGGGGCAAAAAAAAAGAAAAGTTCATAATTTTTATATTCGATTCCTGAAACTCTTCAGCGAAAAAAAAGTTGGACAATCTTCGAAAATGCAATTGAAATTAGCTGAAAATTCTATTGAAATTAAATGAAAATTAAATTTAAATTAACATTTTCAGTAGTCTGAATCTGATACAATTTTACTGCTTCGAAATTTACTGCTTTGATGGATTAATAAAGGTATTTTTAATTCAATTAATCTCATTTATCCGCTGTTTTTTAATGGCAAATTTTGTATTTTCTTGATTAAGTTTAAGTTGAAGATGTTGTCATTTCCTGTTGCAAAATGAAATATTCTTTTTCCACCACTTTCGGAAGCCGGAAGTACGCATCGGGTCGAGAGGAAAAAAAGTTCAAAATTTTCCTGAAACTTTTCAGGGGGAAAAAAGTTGGACAACATAAAAAATGCAATTGAAATTAAATGAAAATTATATTTTAATTATATGAAAATCAAATACAAAATAACATTTTCAGTAGTCGGAATCTTATACGATTTTACAGCATTTCGAAATTTTTTGATAGATTAACAATTAATCTCATTTATCCGCTGTTTTTATAATGAGAAATTTTGTAATTTCTTGTTTATGTTTAAGTTCATATTTGATTCCTGAAATTTTTCAGGGAAAAAAAAGGACAACATCGAAAATGCAATTGAAATTAAATGAAAATTATATTGAAATCAGATGAAAATCAAATTGAAATTAACATTTTCAGCAGTCGGAATCAGATCCGATTTTACTGCATTTAGAGAGCGTTTAAATCACTGCCACCTGATGCAATCGATGCGCGCATCTGTAAGCGAACGTTTCCGTTTCCGGCAAACATTAATTTTTTGAACAGGTGGCGGCAATCCATCAATGAGATGAATTTTATCAATTCGAGTACGCCACTGGCTCCGGGAATTACAAATAGTTGCATCTGTCGCAGATGATGATGATGATGATCGGGGCCCATCCCACATACTTAATGCACACATTCGAACTGATTAGATTAGGATTAGGTAAACATGGGGAAATCACTGCTATACCAATGGTGCACGAGAGAGCTTCGTGGATGTTATTGTTATTAGCATAATATGATCGAAATGGGAACTGGTATACGAAGCTAACTACAAACTAATTATATAACGCTTAATACGCACGGAGTTTTTTCGAGTGTCAAGCATGAAGTTTTCGTTATTTATTTTCGCTGCCAGAAGGTTCCGACACCTGGACATAACCTCAAAACGACGGACGTCGTCGTAACGCGCACATTTTTTCCGACTTGCTGTGTTTACGCATCTGTTTTCCTTCCAATCGTATCCTTCTCAAAATATATAAAAAAAACAGGACACTCGATGCACGTGGGTCAAAGTCCGGTGGTATTTAATAATACCAGCGACGAAGATGGTTGTTCGGTTTCCGAAATCGGAAAATTTCCAATGGTACACCTTGATGGGTCGGTCATTGGCGGGGGCCGAAATAACAGACGAAGATACGTTGAAAAAAAAACGACGTAGTCATGCCCATTCATCGAATTCCTGCTTTCGCTCATAGTACTATTATCGAAGACGGCGCATGTCACGATTCCGATCCTTCAACATTGTTTTGTTTTGCTTTCTGGACGTTATTTGGGTTAGCAGATAATTGTTTTGAATTATTTATTTGCCGAAGAAATCCTTGTCGAAACGTTCCGTGTTATAAAATATTAATGAAATTGTAGGTGCACCTTTTTATTACCACGGAAGAGAACTTTGGCGACATCTAGACGACAGTAGACGAGCTATGTTACGTACCCTGCAGGAGACTTTAACGCCTCGGATTCGAAACTAAATCAGTGGCGTCCTCAACCAAATTTATCGATTAATCCATTAATAACTACATTACTTAAGCATTTTTCATCCAAATCATCTATAAATCATAAAATCCTTAAGTCGTCCTTTAGAGTTATATACAGTTCATAAAGCTATACACCATATAAGACAAAAACAGGTGTACCAATTTAATTAAGAGTTTTTCATGCAAATCATATATTAATCTTAAAATCCTTAAGTCATACAGTTCATAAAGCTATAGCTATACTCTGAAGCATATGAGACAAAAAATAACAGGTGTACCAACTACAAAATACATGAAACAATTGCATCAGATAGTTGAATTTTGCAGTAACAATTATCAAAGTGATTGGTACACCTGACAAATAAATGAAACATCTTTATTTTTCTTAATCCTCACTTCAATATTCGTTAAAATAATAACCTTATTAAAAGACAAAATTCAGGTGTACCAATTTACTTAAGAGTTTTTCATGCAAATCATATATTAATCATAAAATCCTTAAGTCATACAGTTCATAAAGCTACAGTTATACTCTGCACCATGTGAGACAAAAAAACAGGTGTACCAACTAAAAAATACATGAAACAATTGCATCAGTTAGTTGAATTTTGCAGTCACAATTGTCAACAGTAATTGGTACACCTGACAAATAAATGGAACTTGTTTTTTTATAAAGATTCAAGTACTTCAGTATTCACTAAACCAAAATACAAGTCTACCAATCAAAAAAATTACATGTTTCAGTTTCAATTTCGCAGTCATAGATTTAAAACTGTACACCTGACAAAAAATTAAAGTCACGAATAATGTGGACACATCTCACATGAATATTCACGAAGATAATACACCTTAATTGTCTCAACTAAAAATAGAACTGAAACGAAAACGTGAAACAAGACTTCTCGACCGATGTAAATGAATTACGGGATGGAGGAATGATCCATTGCGTAGTGACGTACTTCTAGGATCGATGGTCGTTACGCAAACAGCAATTACTTCTACCACAGACATTCCATCTAATCACGTGTTAAAATCTAAAAAAAATAGACACAAGGATACAGCATATTCGACGTCTAACAAAGGCACATAGTTTGAATAAAGAGCTCGGAATTCTAATCACACCGAAATTGATATCTCGCCGGTATTTCCAATCAAGCGTGGAACTCCAATTCAGGTCGGTATATGCGTCAAACAAAAGCTGTTCCCTCTATCTTTCTCACTGTCTATACACAAAAGACCGTATTTCGCGAGACATTTCATCTGATCAATAGTTTTAATTAAAAAATTTAAACAACGCGCGTTTAATTAGAAATTAATGGAGCTTTCTCAGAAACTGATTGAAATTATACTTGATGCTTTCCCTATTTTTAAATTAAAGTGGATGCGCCGGGCCGAGAAAGCAGGATTAAAGCAGAATTAACATTAATAATTCGCGATTTTCTGAAATATTCACCAACCCGTATAAATCCAACGATGTAATCCCTTATAATTCGCTAGGATTGTCATATTTTAAGCAAAATTAATCTCATTATAATCAAGATTTCTTATGCTTGCATTTACTAATGTACAAGTTGAAATATATTAAAATTCAATATTACGTAAACATTAATAATTTATTTTAAAGATTAAACACTCACAGTAAGTAAATACTTATTGATTAAAACACGGTTTACATTAATATTGAACATCTCTCGCAGACGGAAAACTTTTCTTCCAATACTAATAAAACTTTATTTCATGAATTCAAACATTTACATCGGAAAGTTTCGTCCTAGCTATCGAATCTCGCGGAATAATAAAATGTACGTTTATTTATTTTTCTTGAAGCAGTCTGTAAACTTTCATGAATTCAAGGTAAGAGAACATATTTCTTCGCTCTATAGCAATGTTAATTATAACATAACGAATTACATGAAATACACGAATCTTAGTTAATCTTAACATGTAGAAGATAATCAATAAATACACGAAAGGTAATGACTTAATATTCAGTGTCGGACAAACTGGTTTACACTGAAAAACGTTATTCGCTCCACAGGTAATTGCATGTCATTACTAAGCTAATAACTTAATTTTATCATGTTCGGGGAATTTACGCAATTAACATACCTGCATAATATTTGATCAAACGAAAATTACTGAGCGAGAGAAGTGAATTCGTTGGAAACGTGATTATTGAAAACACGAATTGCGAAATGTTGAGTATACGTGTTACGATTCGCACGTTGCCTTCCGAGTATTGAAAAAAAAAACAAATAAACAATGAAAATGAATCAGTAAGAAATTTTATAACTTATCGAATGAGTAAATGATATGAGCAATCAAAAAGTCAGGAATTTTTTTAATCTATAGTATTGAACAATTCAACTGATCAATGTTTTTATTCATAAAATATATATTTTTTTTAATAATATATAAACATTTTAAACTAAATAAATTTTATGTTATATTAAATTAACGAAAGTAAAGTTTACTTTCAAATTTAAGTTTTATATTGTAATTTTGTTTTTATAAAGAGAAAAGAAAGTTTCGTTATAATTTTGTATAATAAATTGTAGGAATGAAACGCTTTCCCTTTTCCAAAGAAGCGGCGGCGATTTTACTAGACGCCAACAGAGAGCACCACGCGTTACGTAACCGATCAATTTTTTTTGCGATTAGGAAAAAAGCGTTTTTTGAACAAAAAAAAAACTGAAATACGTTGGGTTGATAACGATTATTTTGTTTTTCTTTTTAAATAAATAAAACTAATTTATGTAAAAAATATTAGATGTAATTTTTTTTTTTTAATATAAATTCAACTGTCTATGTTTAAGTTATTACAATTTATAAACATTAAAAGTTATTTAACCAATAAATCTAAGAAGGTATAATAACAATACTGTTTATTTTCTACGTAAATAATTGACGTTGATTAAATTTCACAGTAAAAATATGAATACAGAACTTACTTAATTTTAATTTTTTTATGTTCAAATAATTCATTTTATTATAATTTTGAAGAAGTTTACTAATAGTTTCTTTTATTTTATTTGTTTTAATTACTAAGGTGATTACTAAGTGCATATATAAGCGAAGTCTCATGTGTAAAGGATATGGCGGATATATTCGCCGCTCCTTCGAAAAGGCTTTAATGTAATGTGAAACCTAACTTTAATATAGATTTATGATTTATATTGACGTTCTGCTATTACGTCAATATAAAGACAACAAAGTTTTGTAGTTGTAATGCAAATAATATTAAGTACCAATTGTCCAATTTGAAATGAATATTTAAACAAATCTATATTAATTAAAAAAAATTAATATATTTAATAAGATTATTACTAAATTTTCAATCTCTCTGAATTAATTCTCTCTACGCGTTAATATTTCCTTTAATTGACATTTAAATCAATGTTAAGGTTAGTTTACGCAACAATTTATTTCTCCATATTTAATACATTATGTATTATTTTTTAATTAATATTCTTAATGAAGTCTATATTACATCCATATTTTAAATCATTTTATTCATATCAATCTATAATCAATAAATTATTATATTTTTTTATATATAAATCGTTGAAGTTAAATAATGACGATTTCTTGAATAATTGATTTTTATCATAATTCTATCAACATTCATATATTTTTTTTTTAATTTAATTAATTCACACTAACATTACATCATTTCTTTAAATATTTTTTTTATTAATTAATCTTTACTTTTATAATGAAGTTATTAAATATCACTGATGTCATCACTAAATACTATATTTTGTTAATAAATTACCCAATAATTCATCTTTCAAAATCGTTGAAAATAGAACTAAAGTTAACTTAACTTCATCAATTCATTTTGTTAAAAATTCGAACTTTCATTTACACTTTATTGAATCTTTTCATTAAGACCAAACTTGATTAATGAATAATTCCAAACTTGTACTGATGGCATCTCTACACATAAAACACCCATCCGAGTATAAATTGAGCTTAAAAACACGATGTAATTTATATAATAGATAAGCGATCGCGCATTTTCACCGAACGCCGTTGCATAACGCGCATTGCGAAATCGTGTTTGGCATTTGCATAATGAGTGGAAAACGAACGAATATATAGGGTAAGGTGGACGAGATCGATGATACTCGCGTTTTCCATATGCCCGTAACGCATAAATCTATTCTAATCCATCGGCAATTTGCAAAACACGAATTACGCGCACCGTTTATTAATTAAAACCGTAAATCACCAACTAATCAACAACTGGTTCAAAACACCATAACAGGTTTCTAAATGGATGATTGATAGTTTCACTTTATTTTCGTTTCTTTGTTGTGTTACGTTCGTTTTCTTTTAATGTAAAAAGCGCGGGAACGGCTTTTATTCAAATCCGAGTCGTTTGCATGCAAATAACTTGCGCAAATTGATTACGACGTTAGTGAAATATATACAGATTACCTGCTATTATCTTAATAAATAAATCCAATCACTTACTGCAACCGCCTGGCTTCGGTAAATGGATGTTTTTTTAAAGGAGTTGGAAACTTACCTGAAACAAAAAAAAAAGTGAAAAATTAGATTGGGTTGTCAAAACGTGTAATAATATTTTTGTCCTCGTTAATGATCGAATCGCGCCCACGCGTTTCCTTTCGCTCAATCCATATGAAGATAAAATTCGAATAACATTTTCGATCCCCGAAGGAGGACGACTTGGAACAAAGGAGGAATGCGAACAATGGTTTGGCAAGTCGGAAACGAAATGCAGGAAGTGATATTGATGGATGTAGACAATGGATGCAGGAGTATCATCGTCACGTCTCCGTTCTGCACGAGGTAGAATGCAAAATGATCGGAGAAGGAAGAGAAAATCAGAAGTTTCTTTTCACTGTTAAGAGAGCTTCAAGTATTGGAAATAAGGTTCGATACGCGAGATTCCGTTTCCAAGACGACGAGTTTGAGAGAGAGAGGATCTGGTGTAGTATATATCTTTACCTTCGGTTATCATGTCCATTCTTCAAAGCGTGGAAAACCTCGTTTCACTGATAGGAAGGAAAACCTCTGTAAACGCAGAGGACAAAACCGAATTGAGTAGCAGGAGCTGCGATCCGGTTGTTATTTAAATTAGATTTCGGAATTGTGTTTGTTGATGGTGGTGGGGCCTATTGTTTATTTGTCGGGGAGGACACGACACGACCGACGGCCGTTTTCCACGCGTGGTTGAGGCCGATAACACTTTTTGTCGGTTATTAATTATTGATGATAACCATATTTCCCTTTTCAGGTCGAAACAACAGAAAAATAAATAACCGAAGTTTTCGCGCCGACCGAACAACGACTACAACAATAGGAAAGCAAAACTATGATGATGGTTTCGATTCCGACACGAACTGGTTACAAAAATAGAGATAGTGTTTTCGATAAGATTGCGTCTCAAGATAATACAATATAATAATAATAAGGCGAACAATATTTATCAGAAAAACGAAAGCAAGGATCTTCTCGCTGCGCGGCGTGTACTTCCTTCTTTCTTTATTTTTTTTTGTTTGTTCGGATAATCCATCAAATTTTGTTTGAAGAGATTAAATATTGCATTCTGAGATAATGAACGAGCAAGATAACTTCATTAGACCGTCTTGTTTTTTTTTTGCCTCGTAATTAAATATTTTATTTTGGAAAGCGATCGCACGTCAATCATTCATTCGCATACGTCCAGTTTACAAACAACTTATCGAAAGCGACTTTTTTTTGTGTAGAAAACGATAATAATGCGTACGTTCTACTTCAATTCATTGAATACTTTGCTAATGAGCAGATATTTCCATTGAATTCAAATATTACTGGAATTGATAAATTTTATTTCCGTTTGTGGGATTATAAAAAGTGATATTTTGAGATAAAAAATTGTTACATGTTACATATACTTTTTTTCATATAAATAAAGCAGTTTATTCTATAATTTAATTAAACTAATCGAGAAAAATGCATTTTAATTGTTATTAATTCCGAATTATTGTTTGTTATAAACCTACTTCATTATTTATCATATTTAATACTTAAGTCACTTTAGTCCTAAAGAGTATTAAATTACGTAACTAATAATTGTTATAAAATTGAAACAACCAACAGAAATTTAGAAGACAATTGTAAATACATGAGCATTAAATTAACGTACAACCGCTTTCTATATGTAAAATGTTATGTAAGTTGACTTCGCGTTAAACAATTTGTATATACATTATGTACGTTCACTGAAAAACAGACTATACAGTGGAACCTCAAATAACGAGCAAAATAAATTGTAAGAAAAATGACTCGCAAAATGGAACACATTATCGTATATTACATTAGTTTATATGGGAAAATTGTTTCACTATACGGAAATTTTTTAACGCACTTTGCTCGTTAAGCGAGGTTCCACTGTATTCACATTTTATAAACAACATGTCGAAAGCAAATGGAGAAAAATGTATTTTAATTGTAATTAAATCCAAATTCTTTTTTTTTTTAGAGATTTATCATAAACCTACTTAATTATTTAATACTTAAGTCACCTTAGTTGGATAAAGCAGTTTATTATATAATTTAATAAAAACAATCGAGAAAAAATGCATTTTAATTGTAATTAATAACGAATTATTTTGTTATAAGCCTACAATTATTTATCATTTTTAGTCATTTCAGTACTAAAGACACTTAAGTTATGTAAGTAATTATT
Organism: Nicrophorus vespilloides; assembly: GCF_001412225.1. NCBI lineage: Eukaryota > Metazoa > Arthropoda > Insecta > Coleoptera > Silphidae > Nicrophorus > Nicrophorus vespilloides. The sequence continues at coordinate 268,035 of NW_017100088.1, read as the reverse complement.
CTTATATAATTGAAGAAAACAACTGTTTATGTTTCATTTCATAAGTTTTATTTTTTTTTATTGATGACAAAATAATTGTTTAGTGTATTTAGTACTTAAGTAACTTCAGTTAAATAAAGTAGTTTATTATATAATTAAAAAAAAAAAACAATCGAGAAAAAATACATTTTAATTGTTATTCATTACGAATTATTTTGTTAAAAACCTACAATTATTTATCATATTTAGTATTTAAGTCACTTCAATACTAAAGACACTTAAGTTACGTAAACAATTATGCTTATTAAATTGAAGCAAGCATCTGATTTTGTTTTATTTAATAATTTATTAGTTAGATTTTATTATTACTTTTTATTGATGACAAAATCAAACATGAATTTAATAAATTTTAATTAATTTCTGTTCATTTCATTGAGTAATTGAAAAAAATAATATATTTCTCTAAAATAAATTATTACTGTAAATTTTCCAACAAAATAACTAGCTGATAAAAGTGTAAACGAAATGCTTTTAGCTGAAATCCCAAAGGTAATCCTAAGTAAATAAAAATGGAACTCCAAGAAGTCAGGAGAGAGAGGTTCACTCAAAAAGGTGAGTTTTATGCGAATAAAGTAAAGTTTACATTTAAATTAAATTGTGAAAATGTTTGGTAAATATTTGTATATGGAATTACATGATTCATTCCAACGGTAAATAAAGATTTTTTTTTTCTTTATCAAGTATTGTTCGGATGTCAACGATGCAAGTAACTAAATCATCCTTTCGGAGTGATTTGTTTGCCAGTGTTTATCAAGAAATAGAACGCCATTTCCAATAAACGCAAATACAATTATTTTCCGTGTGTCTGGTCTGGCCTGGGTTCGTGCTTCACGTAAGTCCGGTTTCATTATATATTTTCCAGCGGACGACTGCATGACAGTAATTGGAAATATGCGGTGATGAGTTCATAAAAGGGATACGATGTATATTTGATAAATATTTACACTTTGCAAACCATAAATAAACACGATCAATATTTTAACCGCAATGCACGATCATTCCATTAATTATTTAAAACCAATATAGAAATACCGATTTGTTGTTTTCATTGTATTTTCTGGTATTTTTTTAATCAACAATTCGATTTAAACGAAAAATAATAAATAACATTAAGATCTGACTGAAATTTCATGTAAAGATGTATTGAAATTTTATTGGCTCAGTTAAGTTTTCTGTTCAGAATCTCGTATTATAGATAAAAGAGTCTTCACTGAAACAAAATGAAAATATTTCATCCAATTTTTTATGTCGTGTAATTTTATTTACAATCTGTTCATCAATGTGAACATTGAGTAAATTTAAGATCGCGGTTGACATTAGGTAGGTAATCTTTCCCGGTGGATAGTTACCATTATATTCTTCCGTAATTTGTTGGTTGGCTTCAGTAGTATATTGATGCTGTGATTCCACTATTTCCTTTGACTGCGAAATCTGATGTTATCCTTAACACTGACATTGTGATGAACGATGGCCCTATTGCTGCAAGCATCAAGAGGGCTCACAAGGGGCCTGGCTTGACCAGGATTTGAGTACGTTCATGCGAACCAAACGATCAAACAATTGTAAATACAAGAAAAAATAATTAACGTACATACGCTTTGTGTATGCATATTATGTAAGTTGGCTTAGCATTTAGCAATATGTATATTCATTATGTACGTTCACTCAAAATATTACTACATTCTCATTTACATTGTATACAAAGATTTGACCAAAAGTTAGACGTGTACAAAATAATTGAAAATACATGAAACTTCAATTAACGTACATATTCTTTATGTATACATATTATGTACGTTCGCTTAGCGTATAGTCATATTTATATAAGTTATGCACGTTAACTGAAAAAGTCGTTTATTTTGTATGCAAAGAACGGGATGAGAAAAATTCACGTTCGTTGTTTTTTTTTTCAAAACCTCGCTTTAAGAAAATAACAAATTAATTAAGGGCTAATTGAAATTAAATGGAAATATTTCAAATAGTTGAAAGCTGAATATAAGAAATCTTTGTATCCGTGGCAAAGTGTACGTTTGTATGAACATCGAATATGTTTATATAAACCAAACGACAGACATGTGAAAAACAATTGTAATACTTAAAAATTCAACTAACGAACATATGTATCCTATCTACATATTATATACGTTAGTTTAATGTTTAAAAATATGTATATATACGTTATGTAGGTTAACTTAAAAAAAATCTTTTATTTTGTATGCGAAGAGCGGGATCTGAAAAAAATATGTTCGTTGTTTTTCTCTGCCAATTTAAACAAAAATTTGATTGAGAAAAAAAATACATGAAGGTTTTTTTCAGAACCTCCTTTTAAGAAAATAACAAATTAATTAAGGACTAATTGAAATTAAATGGAAATATTTTAAATAGTTGAAAGCTATATATAAGAAATCTTTGTATCCGTGGCAGTGTACGTTCGTATGAACAATGAATATGTTTATATGAACCAAACGACAGACATGTGAAAAACACGTGTAATAGTTAAAAATTCAACTAACGCACATATGTATCCTATGTACACATTATATACGTTAGTTTAACGTTTAAAAAATATGTATATAAACATTATGTACGTTAATTTACAAAAAGTATGTCATTTTGAATGCAAAAAACGGGATCTGAAAAATTAATTTTCGTTGTTTTTTCGTTGGTTTTCAATTTAATCAAAAATTTGATTGAGAAAAAAAAAGTACATCAAGATTTTTTTTTCAAAACCTCGCTTTAAGAAGATAACAAATTAATTAAGGACTAATTGAAATTAAATGGAAATTTTATAAATAGTTGAAACCTGTATATAAAAAATCTTTGTATCCGTGGCAAAGTGTACGTTCGTATGAAAATCGAATATGTTTATATGAACAAAACGACAGACATGTGAAAAACAATTGTAATACTTTAAAATTCAACTATGTACACATTATAACGTTTAAAAATATGTATATATACATTATGTACGTTAATTTACAAAAAGTATGTAATTTTGAACGCAAAAAACGGGATCTGAAAAATTCATGTCCGTAGTGTTCCACCGGCAATATATATTAAAAAATTTGATTGAGAAAAGAAAAGAAAATAACATGAATATCATATTGAAATACAATCGAAATATGTAATCAATTTTATTGCATGTTCTGTATATTTTTAAAAATATATTAATTATGGACTAATTGAAATTAAATGGAAATATTTCATTTACTTGAAATCTAAATATGAGAAATTACTGTTATTGAGGAAAAATGTATCTTCAAATGAACATTTATGTGAACATAACAAGAAATATATGCAATTCAATTAATGTACATATGCATTGTAATTATATATTATATACCTTAATGTACTTTAACTATATGTACATACGCTTATGTACGTTAACTGAAAAATGTCTATATTCTCTTTGACTTTGTATGTAAAGAGCGGGAACTGAAAAATTCATATCCGTTGTATTTTCCGGAAATTTAATCAAAAACTCGATTTAGAAAAAAACAAACATAACAGAAATTATTATTGCTGATTCAGTTTTATTTTTTTAAATCTCGTTTTAAGAAAATACAATTATAATGTCCTAATTAGAATTAAAAGGAAATATTTAATCCAAAGTGTACGTTCGTATGAACATCCAGTACGTTTAATTCAATTAACGTACACACGCTTTTTATTTGACAATTTATGTATAAATTATGTACGTTAACTGAAAACAGACGGTGCACGCTGCTTTTACTTTGTACGTAAAGACAGGGATTTGAAAAATTCATGTCCGTTGTTTCCGCCCGGCATCTTTCGATTTAATAAATGCTCATACATTTTCAGTCTGCAGTATATTTCGATGCATTATTTATTGCTCGTAAAGTACGCTATTTATTTTCGGCTTCCATTTCCTATTACATTTTTATGAATGCTGCCTGCACACAATTGTATCGTCTCATAAAACATGCATTTTCCATATACACATGCAAATATTATCTCATCATAATAAAATACATCCACATTGTAATACAAAAAAAAAATATATGAAAAAACATAATTTTAAAATAAAGAAATGTTGGTAATATTTAACAACGTCGTACAATACCTGAACTGATTTCTTTTCAATTTATTTGACTTGTATTTTCATTACGTTTTCCCATGTTCATGTTGTAATTATAACAGGAGACACCACATCGCGACGCTTCGTGAAGAGCTTTTGATATTTATATTTCACTTTGATCTGTATTCGTACAATTGAAATTTTAATAGGGAGGATTTCAAAAGGGAATGTGTTTACAGAGTAAAGAGAGAAGAAGAAAAAAAAAACTAATTGGAAACGTTCCCTCTTGTAAAAATATGACTCGTCGTTATAAAAACGATGTTCACGTGAAAAGCCCGTAATGATCTTTCGATTTCTCCAGATAACGCACATCCTTTCAAGAATAAAAATCCTTTATATAGATTTTACTTCCTTTCTCGTTTCATAATAACTTCAGTTTATTTTTCATCTCATTTCAAAGAAGTTCAAAAAGATTAATTTTACTTTAACATAAGGCAAAAATACTTCTAATTTAATGTCTTTTTATATAAAAAATAAATTGTTAAGAAAACGTTTCTCAGTCAATACAAATTCAATTTATCAATAATATTTATAGTAAAAATGTTCATTTTCATCGAGTTTTTTTTATATACAGATTTTAGTTACTTTTTCATTTCATTAATATTAAATTTATTCAGCAAGACAACAAACCTTACAATTTAATATACTTTTTAAGTAATTAAAGGTTAATAAAACCTACGTATTCAATGGAAACTAAACTAATTAATAAATAATAATTTATTGTGAAATTGTTCATGTTCAATAAGATTTCATGCCGATTTCTATCGGCGATTATAAAAAAAATGCATTGCTATAAAATAGAGGTAAATCGTCTGGTTTATGCAAGTGATACGCAGTTTATACGCATTTTATGATCTTATTTCGAAGCGGAGTGAAATTATCTTGGTTGAAGCCCGAAGACATTAGTCTGATGGGTGTTTCAAACTGTGGGTTTTATGTCATTCCCAATACTCGTTAATATATTAAAGCCAAGGCTTAAAACTTATAATATGTAATTACACTAGTTGATCCATTATATCTGGCGCTAATGGGGAGAAAGGAGAATACTTAAAAAGTACAACGTCAGAAAGATACGTACGTTATTACAACTCTGTAGCAAAAAAAATAGGTAAAAAAAACATATAACGGTTATTTTAGCGTTTATATTTTATAATCCATGCATTGACCATGGCCTGATGTTTTTTTTTTAATTGTTAGGTTAAGGAATAACTGACGAATATGTAGTAAATTGCAAATAGAAATACATTTTGTTTTATGAATCCTCTGTTTTCATAATCATTTAGAAATACAATTTAAAGGCAATTGCATTTTCAATTAAGACACTAGATGTTCATAAGAACGTACATTATGTGCACATGTACGTTCTCAATGTTCATACAAACGTACACTTTACCATGGCTTTTCACTTACTTAGCTTTCAAATAGATTGTTTAAGAATGAGTACATATTTCTTAGCAATTCAATAAGTAAATATGAAAAAAAAATCATGTTTTACACCTGAAATTATTTTTTTATGTAGGTTAGATAAACATTACAGATATATTTTTTGTTTTGTGCGTAAATAACAAGTTTATTGCAAACTTCTGAATGGTGCTATTAATAAATACACGACTACTCGCATAAAGCAGTGCTATTTCAGTGAATACATTATAAATAGACATGTAAATATCGATTTACATGATAATTACGTGCTATTCAAAACTACCGAAAATTCAGTCAATCAATTTAGAATGTAATCGTTTACAAAAAGTTATAATAATTGTATAAATATTTGAATAATATTATTTTGATATCTCAAATATGATCTCCTTAACTTTATAATAATTTGGATAAAAATAAAATTTGGATTGCAATTTAGCTTAAAAAATATGTATTATGTAATAAATATAAAATGTTTATACGAACGTATTCGATGTTCACAAGAAATTACTCAATGTTCATAGACACGTATACTCTGTTATTACATTTCACACACTTAGCTTTCAAATGGATTGTATATCTGAATCTAATTCTTATTAAATTAAAAAAATTATATGTTTTAGTTATGATGAAATTTTGTTAAAAAAATCACAGACTGAATTTAGACACTAACGTACTTGATGTTCACAGAAACATACTCAATGTACATACATTCAGACTTTTACATACTTAGCTTTCAAATGGATTGCATGATATAAATTAAAATATAAAATTCATTGAATTCATAAATATTTTGGATAGAATTTTTTTTATAAGAATATTAGTTTCAAGTTTTGCTAAAACTTTGCTTTCAAATGGTTATTATATTAATCAGTATATAACTCTTATAAATTAAAAAAAAATGTATTTATTAGTCATTTATAAAATAAAAAATAAAAATATTTTGGATAGACAAAAATTGTTCAAGAAAACTCCATAGAAGTTTTGCTAAAACAAATATATACTGAATGTAATAGACATACGTGTTTATACGAATGAACTCGATGTTCACAGGAACATACTCAATATTCATATGAACGTACATTCTGCTATGACATTTGACATACCTAACTTTCAAATGGATTGTGTGATATAAACTAAAAAATAAACAATACTTTGGTTAGAAGAAAAATATGTACAAAAAAAATTGGAAAACTTGTGAAATACTTCATCTTTATCGCTTTTTTTTTAATTAGAAAATATGATAAATTGGGTACAATTATAAATAAATATATTGGGGAGACGATAAATTTTATTTTCAAATATTGCATTTGATCAACTTTTATTAAGATTTTGTTTTGAAAACTATAGACAAATAACAGAATGGCCCAATTGAACTGCAACCAACTTAAAACTGATATAACTTTTGAACCGTTGGCAATGTTGTGTCCATATTTTGCCTAATAATAGCTGATTTTATTGTTTACAAGCCTGCAGAAGCGCTTGCATTACAATTTTTTTGGAAAAAAGTTATCAGTGATGGAATTCAAACGTAATAGTGTAATAGCCCAATATTTGAGCGGAAAACCAAAAGAACACCTTGATGTGAATAAATCTAGTAGTATTACAAAATGCTATTTTGGTGGTCGGAAAAAAAGCTAAATCTGTGGTAGAAGTGGTTCAGAAATTTAAAGGCTCGAATTGAATGAAATCCGCGACGCAGTGGAAGACAAATGACAACTCAGCTGAACATATACCATGCAATAAATACTCAAAATCGAACTCAAATGAAGCCTTACAAGTTCCAAAAAGGACAAAATCTCACCGATGTTAAATTGCCAAACCGGCTTGTCTGATAAGAAAATTGTCTCAATTGAAAAATTCGTAATCAATAAAAATGATCGAATTTACTTAGAAGAGAGATCAAACGAAAATTTAGACATTCGAACGACCACATGAAGTCAAACGGTGCTAGTTTGGGAGGCTGTGACGGCCGTTGTCACTCTCCGTTGGTGTTTTTGAACCGAGGCGTCAATGTTAATGTGAATGTCTACTACGAAAAAGTATTGGAAGTTGTTCTGAAGCCGTGGGCTACCAAACATTTCAGTCAGAAAGAATGGACGTTTCAAGAATATTCTGCACCATCACACAAAGCACACGAAAACCAACAATTGCTGAGAGACAACATTCCACACTTCATTTCGACTGCACAGTTGCCTCCACTATGACACAGCCTCCACTGTGACCTTCTCGATATGGGTCATTTTATAGGCCAATATCAGTATTAAAATATGCCAGAGTGTTAATGTGTTCAATAAAGCAATTCTTCATGAATGGAGGAAGATTTCGTAGGTTTACGTTCATGCAGCGTGTAACGCGCTTGTCGACCAACTCAGAGCTATAGTTCGAGCTCAAGGCGTCCATATCAAAAATTTGAAATTAATTTTTAAAAAAATATTATTTTCCAACATTTTTTGCTTGTGGTTCAATAAAATCCAATTTCTAATAAAAAAAATACAGTATTCTGAAAAGTTGCAGTTCACCCTGTAATAACATATTAATTATCTTCTGATTGAATAGATAATAGCAATGCCATGAATGTTTTCAATGCAGATACAAAAACATAGGTATATTTATTAATAAATTATGATAGCAGTTGAATTTGATAGAGTTATTTACTGAGTAATTTGCACGTGCGTTGTGGCAATTAAGAACCGGCTGCATGCACCGAAGTTTCGTGTTGTTATTGTACGAGGATTAAACGCGTCGCTTCCATAACTTTTAATTGAGGAAAACGAAAATATGATTACGATTATTACGATGACTGTAATAATAAAAGTTTGACGGTCCCCCAGTAAAAGTTCAGAGCAGTTATATTCAGGACACAGTTAGAAGAATCTGTCGGCAATTATGGAACGTCCCGAAATGGGGAAAATGTGATCAATACGCGGATGGATATTGGATATTTTGCTTGGCCGAGGAACACACAACCAAACAAACACACCGGCAAACGCACGTAGTATTTGTGTTTATTCCGAAGCCGGAGATGAAGGGAGAGAGATATATAACGTGGATTTCAATGGGAAAATCCTAGATTAGATTCGCAAACCGCAGAGAGTATATATATACATACGTACACAAATATATGGACGTTTCAGAGTGCGAACTCTTTTTTTTTTATATCTATGTTATTACCGTTCCTCGCCTCCTGGTTTTGTGTGTGTGTTTGAATGTGTGCATACCAAACATGACCCATTTGAGTGAGGATTTTCAGACCCGATGCGGATTCATCCATCCGCCCCGGATCGTCGAAGCTGTTGCTTCACCCACGTAAATTGATCTCTAGTTTTTTTTTCTCTCTTTCTTCTGTTCCGCATGAGATCACATTCGAAAACAGATTTCAACTCGTTGCAAAACTTTTCTTCCGCTCCAACAGTTCACAAATAAATTAACACAATAGGAAAACTACGAAATATGATTGTACGAAAAAAGAAATCAATTTTAACAATGATCCAAATAAGAGCAATTATTAACAATGATCGGAATAAACGTAAGTTGATATTAAATGAACACAATTAAAAAACTACAATAATGAATGGCTTTGAACGAAAATGAGTCAACTCAATGGAAATTTTCAGATAAATTAAAAATTACAGACTGAGGTGTTGATACTAACGTACTCGATGTTTAGAGGAACGTACTTAATGTTCATACGAACGTACACTCTACATTTTATACAATTAGCTTTGATGAATGAGTATACAATTCTTATAAAATTAAAAAAATTACAATTTATAATGATGATAAAAAAAATAAATTGAAATTTTAATTCATAAATATATTGGATATTTTTTTACAAGAAAATTGTATTGAAATTTTGTTAAAAAAAACCATAGACAGAATTTAATAGATATAGGTTTTCATACTAACGTACTCGACATTCAAAGGAACTTACTCAATATTCATACGAACGTACATTATGCTATGACATTGCAAAACTTTTCTTCCACTTCAATAGTTCACAAATAAATTAACACAATAGGAAAACTAAGAAATTTGAACGTGATTATAAGAAAAACAATTTCAACAATGATCGGAATAACTGCAACTTGATAATAAATACAATAATGAATGAGTCAACTTCAGCAATGATTTTTTTTGATAAATGAAAACAATTGGAAATAAGAATGCAGTGAAAAATAAACATCTTCAATAATAAACGAAGTTACAACAATGTTCAAAGAAATTAATGCAAAATCAACAATGATGGCAACAACACATAAATTGTAATTAAAACAAACGGAAAAACTAAAAAATATAAGTTTTCTCGAAAAATAATAATCGAATTAACAGAATTTTTCAAATAAGTCATTGAATTTGTTTGCACCAAATAGGATCAACTTTATCAATGAAAATTTTCATATAAATGTATATAATAGGAAAAACTACAATATTTTAGTTTATTAATACGAAAACTAATGAACATAAAGAATTATCGAAATTTCAGTAATTTTTACATAATTTGCTACAAGTATGAATTTGTTGCACTAAAGAGGATTAACTTTATGAGAAAACTATAATATATTAGTTTAATTATACGAACAATAATGAAAAAGAATGATCGAAATTTCAGCAATTTCTACATAATTTAATACAAATATGTTGAATTAAATATGATCAACTTTATCTATGGTTGAATTAACAGACATTTTCAAATCAATTAATATAATATATTTATATGAAAAAATCTACATAACTTAATACAAATAGAAATTTCTTGCACTGAAAAGTATCACGTTCATAAATTATCGAAATAACAGAAATTTTAAAATAAATTAATGTAATCATGATTTAGTTTACACCAAAATGAATCAACTTCAGCAATAATCGAAATAAGAGCATTTCTCAAATAACTAAATACATTAGAAAAACTATAAGATATGAACACAAACGAGAAACTATAACATGTATTTTTTTTACAAAGAAAGATCAACTTCAGCAATTATCTAAATAATATCATTTGACAAATAAATTGACATAATTTTAAAACTACAAAATATGAATTTATTTGCACACAGAAGATTTAACTTCAACACTGATTCAAAATACAGAAAATTTAAAATATAATTAATACAATTTCACAAACAAATCATTCATTCAACAAATTTACTACAAATTTTGAAAAATATTCTTAATTTTTAATAATAATAAAAAAATCTTTATTAGTCACCAATTGAAACCAAAGGGCTCTTAATTTTTATTTATACAGAAAATAATAGAATTGTCCTTCAAATTCATTGAAAAAAAAATCAATATTTATTAATGACAGTTGTAATTATATTTATTAGGAATTTTAACAAGAAAAGAAGAGATAAATCCTACACTCAAAGACGTCTACATTTATTTCTGAATCTCATGTTTAAATAATTCGTATACATGGTTTTCTTCCTGTTGCATAGTTGAAGTGGATTTTCTTTTGCTTCCTTGTGATTTATTATTAATGAATGTATCCGAATTATCTCTGTATTATTAGTATTTAGGGAAATTATGTCAAATAAATGTTCTAAATACAATTAGAAGAAATTTATATTATTACTCAAAAATCTAAACTATGTTTTCTTCAAAAATGTGTACCCAACTATTAAATGAGTGTGAAGTTTTGCAAATATTTAATAACTAACATCCAAAATTCTATATATTTATATACATATTATAATTTATTTGAAAATCATTGATAAATTTGATCCTATTTCGTACCACAAAGTCTTATTTGCATTAAATTATGTAGAAATTTCAGAAATTTTGATCATTCGTGTTAAATATTTTTCAATATAAATATACTAATATATTGTAGTTTTCCTATTGTGTTAATATATTTACATGTATATATTAATTTATATTGCAACTCCTAAATTTATACAAACATTAATTCCTCACGTCTCTCTACAATTTGCAATTTCACATAGTTTGTGCAAGTGTGTATTGTTCCATATATTGTTATTTCCAATTCGAAACTACTGGAGTTGCACGCTCTCGGGGCTGTGATATTGCTTTTCCAAGACCTGTTGTTTGTCAAGCGACGAAGTGTTTCCTTAACTACTGTTGCGGGATTCAGTTACAGATTACACCGTTTCACATCCGCCCCCCAACATTTAACCAATACAATATTACTATTGACTTTAAACTATTACGTTTACGTATTATTTACACTTAATTCAATATTATGATAATTATATTACTTTTAAATTTGTATTTACCTCAATTCATAAACATTTGATAACAAATAGTTAAAAATAGAAGGTGTTAGTCGTATTAATTTCATTTTTCAGTTACAAATATATTGAAAATTTCCCTTTATTTATAATTTATAATTACTGTAGTAAATTATTCCTCTTATAAAATATCATCCATTCCAATAAAATTTAGAAAATATATTGCTTAACTTTTGAAAATATAAGTAAATGTTAACCTTTAGATTATTACAAATTTTAGATAAAAGTTAAAATTGTTAGTTGAATCATGAATATAACAGAAAAACGAGTGATTTAAAAAAATCAAAAACCTACCAAAAAAAAAATGTAAATCTTGGAAATGTCAAAGTATGAAATTAAGAAATCAATTTGAATGATGATCTAAAGATGTTTTATTAGTATTTCCATCAGTTTTCAAACATTTATAGCCACAATTACAGTACTCAGATTATTTATGATATTGGCTCGTGTCCAAAACATACGATGATCTTAAATTGTTTTCAAACTCATATTCATTCATGAGCATTTCGATTCTCACCGGAAACCGATTTGCATTAAATAGTTCACTTTCAATTAACACCATTTGTAATTATGCAATAATTTTAACTTTCATTAAGAAACTTTTAATGATTTTAAGCTATTTTCAATATTTAAATAAATCCTTGATTCTTGATCTCCATGGAAAACTTTAATCTTTAACTGAAATCACAATTTGATGTACTAATTCTCAATGGAAACGAATTGTTATCGATCAGTTCGATCGTCCTTTACAAATCACCTTCAGCCAAAACCATTTGTAAATATTTAATTGAAAAAATAAAAAAAAAACTTTCATTAACAAAATTACAGAATAAAAAGTATAATTAATAATAACCGCAATTACCATTAGATTCTCTCAAGAAACGGTTTTTTCCATTAATCTTTACAATTTAACTACCTTTACGAACTTATAATCTTAAGCCGTTTTAACACTTATGAATGAATTATTGTATTAAATAAATCTGTGATAGAATAGAATAGACTTTTTGGCCAGAAGAAGCATAATGAAAATTACATCCATAATACAAAAAAAGGAAAGAAATAAAACAATAAAATGATTTATAAAAAAAGAAACAACTCAAAATATGAAATATAATCGAATATAAATTCTCACCCACTAAGAAAAAATTCTAATACAATTCTAAAACTGGTCAAAGGAATATTGACCTTGGTCAACATTAATTATGATGTACAAAACAATAAATATATACAATAATAAACAAACAAAAAAGGACATACTAATAAGGACAATATAAATTAGGGTACACGTGGGATACTTGTATTTGGGAAGGATATTTTGATTTCGAGGGCTACAGAATTTGGAAAGGAAAGATTTATTTAAGGTCTTTGTATAAAGAATGCCATTAGGTGGGTTATAGAGTGGGTTATTAGCATGTTGAATTTTCGCGTGGATGCGAAAGGCAGAAGACTCAGACACGGAAAGGTTTTCAGGACTTCAGCATTGGGAAAAGAAAGAGGAAACCGTCAAGGATTAGTTAATAGAAGTTTTATGTTCACAACCTAGATTTAGTTTCGAGATATTTGGAATAGGAATTGGGATTAAGTTTTGGGTCGAGGAGGATTCCTAGATGCGATGTGTATATGAGAAGGTTCCCTAAAGTAACATGGAGTGACAATGCGATGATAGGGAACAAGGAGTTTTGCTGTTGATAGGAGGTTGAATGCGGTTATGAGGTTTTCTAAGTTTTGAATCGATGATTGATGGGTAGAGGCATGGGTTAAATCTGTGATTCTTAGAGACGATGGGTATATGAGAAGGTAACATGGGGTGACAATGCGTTGATAGGGAAAAAGGAGTTTTGTTGTCGAAAGGTTTATTTTCAGACGTCATATATTGAACCAAGATAATGATTGAAGGGTAGAGGCGTGGGATGAATCAGACGCCACATGTTGAACCATGATAATAATGCGGATATGAGGTTTCTAAGTTTTGAATCGATGAATGAAGGGGATAAATCTGTTATTTTCATTAAAAATAAATAGATTTGAACAGACATAAATCACATGTCGATGCACTAAATCTCATCGGAAATCGATTTTTATCAATCAGTTCAATCGTCCTTTACAAAACCATTTGTAAATATTTAATTTAACTTTCATTAACGAAAGTTACAATAATCTGAATTAAACTAAATCCTCAATATTCATAGAAAACATTTATCTTTCATAAATCATCAATTTTCACGGAAAACTTTCTTTTAATCGAAATTACAATTAGATTTTTACCGGAAACTAATAAATCAATCTTTACAGTTAACTATCGACCAATTAGTTAATTTAATTAATTAAATTTAGCTATCGTTAACATACATACAATGATTTTAAGGTATTTCAAAACTTATGAATGAATTAGATACATTTTTTATTTTCATTTAAAAAAAATAGATTTGAACTGACCGAAATCACTATTCGATGCACAAAATCTCACCGGAAACGGATTTTTATCAATCAGTTTGATCGTCCTTTACAATTCACCTTCAGCTAAATCCATTTGTAATTATGTAATTAAAAAAACAAACGAATTTAACTTTCTATTTAAAGTTAATCACGTTGCCACTGAATCCGAGCCAAAGAAAAACAAACGAAATATACAGTTAACCTTGAAAAAGGTAATCAATGAAGTGCTGATTACAGTTCAAATACTATATCCCACTTAGAGTATGGGCGTCAAGAATCTAATGCATTAATTGTATACAAACACTTTTGCACAGGAAATCCGACGGTCACTATATGCAACAGAAAACATATTCAAACTGCAATAATTCCGTATCGTTTGAATGCATTCGCTACTTCTATAAATAGATAGGAAAATAATAAAGAAAAAAAAATGCAGCTCGTTTTTGCAATTAAACAATGCAATTAAAACTCACTTAAATCCAACGGAGGCAAGTTGACATTTTTCCTTGAGAAAGACATAGTATTTATTATAGCTTCGAATCCTCAGCAGAAATTGTTATCCCAAAAGGCAGCAGCAACACTTCCCGCGCGCGAGCGTCTCTCTCATGACACATAGGAAAACGTACAGAAAAGAAATCCGTGACGCGCGTTTCGTCGCACACGTTTCACACCAAACTGGTAGTACTGGTGTGTGTATGGTGGTACTCGCTTCAAGAAGTCTTCGTTATATATTATTGGCATTAATTACGTTTTAATTTCAAACCCAAACACTTCTCGAACACACGAAATCCGTACGAACTAGACACCGCTCCGAACGTGACTGCAACAACGCAATGTTTTGTTATTTATTTATATTCGTATCCTAGCAATTACTAATGCCATTATCAAACATCATAAACTACGTTCGAGTCATACTTTTCACATAATAACATTATTTTTCTCTCTCCACTTTAAAACGCACTTAAAAACAACAACAACAAAAAAACAACAACACACGAGATAGATTTGAAACAGAACTAAATAAAAGGCGCGAAATTCTATCGATGCTCTTACGTAATTGACGGCTTGCAAGTGCGTTCGGCTCGAGCGGAATTTCGTTCTGCTGCGTAATGTGTAATGATACGAAAAACGTCAAATTAGAAATCGCCGTGTCTGTCTGTTGTTGTGTTGAAATTTGAATACGCTATGTGGGAGTTAATCATGCAGGTCAACGGCCCATTCTATTGATTCAATTAAACATTTCGTGTATTTTCATATTTGGAACGGTCGTTCCATTTAAACTAAAAGTGTAATTAATATTTACTGACGATTTGGGATGTTTGCTGCGGTTTTAGAAACGCGAATAATTGCATGTAAATACTCAATTAAATTCATATGAAATATCGGAATGATGTATTTCACTGCGATTGTCATCATCTTTTCGATATGTACAGCTAATAAACTGTATTTAAGACTTAATTTATTTTATTTTGAAATTTATCTTGTAAAAACGTTATAGAAACGACAATCATTATATTAATATTTAACAAATGTATGAAAATCCAGGCAAAAAACTAACCTTGCTGACTAGACTATATAAAGAGGACTATGAATTTTAGTTTCGAAAATAGTTTGTTCGTAAACCGAATTGATCAATCGTAATTCGTAAATTCAAACAATAAATACAACATCAATTCATAAAATTACTAAGTTATTTATCAATGAAAATCCAGGCAAAAGCTAATCACGCTGACTTACATAAAGAAGACAAAGTAGAATTTGGGTTATCAAACATAATTTGTTTTTAAAGGTTGGTCGTAAACTGAATTATTTGTTTGTAAAATACGAACAAAAAATGCTACTTCAATTCTTAAAATTCATAAGTTATTTATCAATGAAAATCCAGGCAAAAGCTAATCACGTTGACTTACATAAAGAAGACAAAGTAAAATTTCGGTTATCGAACATAATTTGATTTTTAAAGGTTGGTCGTAAACCGAATTATTCGATCATAAAATAGAAACAAAAAATATCACTTCAATTCATAAAATTCATAAGTTATTTATCTATGAAAATCCAGGCAAGAGCTAATCACATTGACTTACATAAAGAAGACTAAGTAGAATTTAGGTTATAGAACATAATTTGTCAATGTAAACCGAATTATTCCATCATAAATTACAAACAAAAAATACTACTTCAATTCATAAAATTCTTAAGTTATCTGCTTGTTCACACATTTACTATGAACATCATCAAAATCACTAAAAATTATCAACTTGACCTTTATTATCTAAAATATTCGTATTTTATGATGTGCTTGGTATAAATTTATCACCTATAATTTACAAATCCATTGGAAAATAAAAAGAAAAAAAACTTATAACAAAATATAATTTTCATTAATTATTTGTCAAGTAACTTGCCAATTACTGTTTACGACATATTTCCAATACTGCGAGTAATCAATTCCGCACTCTTTAAAACCGAACTAATCGAAGACTTTAACCGTAGAAAATAAACAGCATACAAAAAGAATTCATTGTATAAAGGGAGAAAATACATATTGTGGATTAAAAAATCATTATGTGTACTAAAAATATATTTATATTTTAGTTTACTTTCAAATTTACTATATTGGATCCGCACTGAACCAAGCTGCACTATGCGAAGTATTACTATAATAGTACTTGTTACTTCTACTTCAATTGTTACTTGGTAAGTATAATTCAATGATTAGTTTATGCTGCAGATTTTTTGACAAATTAATTAATTTCAAAGATCTATGACAAATCGTTTTGAATCAACATTTGACAAGTATAAATTAGTGTATACAATAAATAATTTTAAATACATATATTTCTTGCAATCATTTCCAAATACTAGTTTATTTTTTAGAGAAATTAATTAATTTAAAAAAAAACCTATGATCAATAGTTATTAATCAACATTTTCCAAGTAAATTGACAAGTATCAATTAATGTATATAACATATTTGGTAAAAAAATAAATAAATTAGTTAATTATATAAGTAAGAAGGACAAACATCAAAATATAATTCGATAAAATAAACATTTAGAAATCCAAGAAGCCATATTGATTCCTTAAGTTTAAGTTCGCAGAATTAACGTAAATATCGATTGATTTAAGCATTCATTAAAATACAATTAGAGAATTGGGAAAACATAAACCACGTTTAATTTATCTTCTCTAGCAAACGTTAAATAGTTGAAATGTGTAGAATGAATTTGAAATGTGTTGAATGAACAAATTCAACTCGATGAATGAACTCGCATTGGTACATTTAATAATGGGACGACGACAATTACTGGAATTAGGTGAAGTTTATTGCACACACAGAGAAGTAATTTTGCGGGCCGCGGTTGCATAATGGAAAATTGCTGCTGGCAAAACGCAATTACGTTTTCGCTGTTTCATAGTTATACGTACGTAGTAATAACAATTTAGAATACAAAAAATAATAATAATAAAATTAAATTGACAACAACAAGAGCAGATGAAGAAACGAAAACCAAATGATATTTGCAATTTGAGACCAAACGAGATGATGATGTCATATCAACGTTATGCTACATTGTAAGAGTCACCAATTTATTCGAGTTTTTTTCTATTCTGTCCACTATAATTCTTCAATTTATTTGTGAAGAATCATAGACAATTCAGGATGCAATCATTATGATTAATATTAAAGATTATGTTGAATCATGCTTGAATTATTGCGTTTGAAAGTTATTATTCATTCAATATTTAATCATAGACAAACAAATGAAACACAAGTACCAATTTTGGGTCAAAATAACCCGTTTATTAAATATTAAAAAAATACAACAAACACGAATTCAACATCGTTTAAAAGTGATTTTATTACTCAAAACAATTCGGGCAACTTTTTGTTAGCAAGTTGCTCTTTTGCTTATATCACAAAACGTTGCTGTTTCGTTGATGCTTTTGCTTGAAAACAAAACATCTCTTTGGATGTAGGAATGAGAATCAAAACAAATATCAGGTAGGTCAGTCTGACCCATCGGTAGTACTTACGGATTTATTTTTGGTAAACCATTTCATCGAAAAAGATGATAGTTCTGAACGAGCATTCAAGTTTCAACGCGAACTTCAGAATTGCATTTCTGGATATCAGGAATTGTACAAAAAATAGCAAAGCCATCGCAAAGTTTAATCACTGATTATATTGTCAAAGGGAAAAAAATCAACATGCGAAGTTGAGACTAATTTTACTTTTGAAGAATGATTGTCTTCAGGACATCTGATTTGCTGATTATCTCTTCTAGTGATGAAAGTGATTTCGAATCAGTAAAGAAAAAAATGTGAAGAAAGATTAACTTTCATAAAAAATTTCTATATTTTTTTTTGTAAAAATTTTCCGTATAAATTTAGAAGAAATACGTTAATATTATATTTTTCTGAAATTTAATAAACTTGTTTATGATTGTTAACGTTTTTATAAAATTATGAATAAACATTTCAGAAGTAAGACTAATTATTTTTCTGAAATTTAATAAACCTTTTTTTATGCGATTTTCGGTATATTGTAACTCATTGATTTAGTTTTATGCGGTTTTAAAAAAATATGGAACATAAGCTTTATTTTTATACGTGTGTCTAGTCTTTTTTTGTGCGATTTATTTTTATGCGTTTTCGTATCTACCGCATAAAAAGAGAACCAAGTGTATTGAGTTTTGTGTTGAATCATGTTTGAAGAAATGCATTTGAAAGTAATTCAATATGTAACCCGTAACCACCATGGACACATATATGAAACACATCCTATGGGTCAAAGTAACCCGTTTATTAACTATTTAAAAAATACAACAAATACAATTTAAAACAGATTTTATTGCTCATAACAATCTGGATATTTTTTTTGAGCAAGTAGAACAAATTGGTTTTTTGCATATGTCACAAAACGTTGTTGTTTTCTTGTCTCTCTTGCTTGGACCAAAAACAACTCTTTCTTTTGGATGTAGAAATGCGAATAAAAATAAATATCATGTAGGTCAGTCTGACCCATCCGTAGTACTTACGGGTTAAGTAATTCTAAATGAAAACATGTATAATTGTATACTATCCATTATTATTCTTTAATTTATTTTTGAAGAATCATGATGCAATCATTATGATTAATATTGAAGTTTGTTTTGAATTATGTATGCAGAAATGCATTTCAAAGTAATTGCAAATGAAGTTAATTTTAAAATGGAAACGTGTAAAATTTATAATTCTTCAATTAATTTTGTAAAAAAAATGTTAATTATTTAAATGAAAAAAATAAAAATATATAAAAATTTGAATAATTTTATACTGACGCAATTATTCAATTTATTTTGCAAAATCATTGTTAATTCGAGATGTTCATACAATAATAATTAGTAATTTTAAAACAAATCATGTTTAAAAAAAAATAAATTTTGTATATTTTTTTGAACTTTCTTCAATTATTATAAAATTAACTTTTTCTTCATACGCAAGGTATAATTTTACTTAAGTAAATATACAGTGATTGGTAATAAATTCAAAATTTTCTTTGTTTGTAAATAATTTTAGGAAATGTTAAAGTTTATGTTAAATTGAATTTTGTTACTTTACAAAAAAAATGTCTTTCATTATAAGAAAAGTAAAATAAATTTTGTTTATAAGTTTTACAACGATTTGCTATGAAATTCCTAAGATTTGTGACGTACAAAATCAAGAAGAAAATAAATACAAATTAAATGTTTCACCTTCGTATAGTAGTAAAAAAAAAGAACTACAGACCTTCCGCATTCCGCACTCATTGAAAAAGCAATAAAACAAACAGTGCATTTGGTACTTAGAAACCTTCAGTCACGTAAACTCCACGAAATAAAATCCACGTTTCGAAGTGGCCGCAAACCATTTACTTTTTTATTCCACTCTCAATATAACAAAGAAACGATGATCAGTTTTCCAGATTATCGATCCAAAAAAAAAAACATATTTTCCACTCGGAAAATTGTTCTAACTGCACTGCTCGCTTCCACCCTCAAATTGTTTTCCAATGCGCTCCACTTCCGTCAACTATTTATAGACCGAAGAGTTTTCCACCAAGCGACAAATCTGCACGTAATACCAAGAGAACAAAGAACAGAAATAATTGGTTGAGATTCGTTTCCAGCAGCAGATGTATGAATTTCGCGAATTCCTTTTTAACCATTTTCTTCGCATAATCTAGAGCAGAATGCGAAATGAAATGGCTTAAATTAAATTTCAGCCTTTGTTTTAACACGCAAATTAGAAATGGAAGTTGTTAATTTAAAGTTTTCGCTTAATTAAATTTTTGTGTTCATTTAAAACGCAGGAAATTTGATTACAGTCTGGAATTGTTTAATTAAGAGAGGAGGAAAATATGGAATTTTTTTGTGTTGTTTTGAAGTGGTGTGCTTTTTGCTTGGAAGGTTTTGGTTAACGTTGTTTCAGGCGGAAGTGCGTAATCTAATTGTTAAATTGTGGGTCAGGATGACATCAACTGCACTGATTCAAATGAAATGTTTACACGACACAATTATTATAAATAGTTTCAGAATGCGCATTTGTAAAACAACATGTTTTTTTTATTTACAGTGCGATGCAACATTTGCTGGATATGTGTCACTGTGTCAGCGGTTTGATACGTTCGAACCAGTGCCGGCTCGTCCACAAGGGCTGAATTACTGCAGCGCCAACTGTATAACAATTGAACTCCCTGCTTGATTATCTCTGGTTTGTTTAATTACAGCAATACGTCGCAAAACCCGGATAATCGATTTCGAACCGGATTCTTTGAAACCGGAATAATCGAGGACTTTAAAACCGCACAGAAGAGAATGTATTTTTTATTTTGCTCAATTAAAATAATGTTAGTTTTTAAATTGCCGGAATCCCTTACTATGTGAGGTATGTGTCTATATCGAAATCCCGACAACCGAAATTCCGACAATCAAATTCCCGACATTTGAAATACTACTGTGAGATATGGGTCGGGTCTATCGAAATCTCGACAACCAAAGTTTCGACAATTAAATTCCCGACATTTGAAATCCTACTGTGAGATATAGATTGGGTCTATATCTAAATCCCGACAATAGAAAT